>NC_067493.1:30453941-30753941 GCF_947179515.1 Apodemus sylvaticus | reverse complement strand
TGCTATCAGAATGGAATTTAATTTTTTGATAAATGTGGAGAAAAACAATGTTGTTAGTATTTTGAATTTTATCTGTGTTGCCTAGATACTTGTGTCTAAGTATGCATGTGCTGAAGCAAGAGGAGGACTTTCGGTATCATGTTTTATTCCCTTGAGATGTTAACCCAAGTTCACTGTTTTATCCTGGATAAATTGCCAGTGATAAATTGAAGCTCTTGAGATCTGCCTCTCTCCAACACTTTAGTTATAGCAGCTGTAGCTGGGAATTGAAATTTGGAGAAAAAAGTGCTTTGGTTTGCTGAGCCATCTCCCTGGCAGTCATCTGGTCTAAAAATATGATATGCTTTTCCATTCCTTCAAATTCCCTTTCGCCATCATTTTACAGCTTTCCGCATAGTGTACATTTTTTTTTGGATTCACACCAAAAATATATCCTCTTCTTTTATTTATTTACTTTTATTGTATCATTTCATGAGTATGGATGTTTTGCCTACAGGTGTGTGTGTGTCTGTGTAGCATATGCACGCGGCATCCCTATGGAGCTAGATAAGGCCATCAAGCCCCAAGATCTGGAGTTGCAGATGATCTAAGTTGGCATGAGCATGCTGAGAACTAAGAGCAGCTACTGCTTAGCTGTTGAGCCATCTTTCTAACCCTCAGTATTTTATTTCTTTGGAATGATTGTGAAAGTGATTGTGTGTTTCTTACCTACTCTCACTTACCTGAGAAATGCACCCAAATCTTTGTTTATTTTTCTTGTATCTTACAAAGGTTTTTGCACTAACATAAAAAAGTTGGGCATGGCCACAGGTGCAATAATTCCAGCACTGGGGATAGGTAGATTCCAGGAGCTCTCTAGCCAGCCAGCCTAGACATAACAGGGAACTTTCAGTTCTAAAAGAGATCTTGTCTCAAAGGAATAAGGTATAGTGACAGAGCAGGACATCTGATGTTCTCCTCTTATCTCTGTACATGTACACATTGCTTACCTCTAGTGAAAACACTAAAACCAGTGATTTTTACTTAAATTTATTTTGTCATATTCAATTTTGACATCATATATAAATTTTTTCATGTATAAGCATCAGATGCAAGATGTTCTCATTTTAACATTCAGAATGACAAAAATATCTATTTTTGTACAAAATATGTGTTTTCACAGCAGGCATAAGATTCAGGGGGGTAGTCCCTGACTAAAGTGGGAAGTATAATCATCTATACCTAAAGAAAATCAGTAAGAAAAAAGATTTTGCGTAGAATAGCATTATTTTTATTAATACAAATAAACAAATAATGTTATTGTTTTCTCAAACCACGTTTGTCACCCTTTTATCAAGAAGCTCACCCTATGAATACATGTAAATACATAACGGGCCTGTCTCTACAAGGCCACCAGTTTAAATAGGTTCCTGACTACATGGCACAGACTAAAATTATTGTTGCTATCCCTGAAACTGGTTCTTCATCTGTGTGGAAATACTGTAGAAAGAGAGGGTAAATAATAATGTCCTAAAGCTACATGCATTGGCTATGTGCCACCTCCATCCCTCTGTAGAGTTAGACATTTGAGACAAATATTCATTGAACATGTTACCTGAACTAATTGTAGAGTCATAAATATTTAAAAATAAATGATACCATTTATTTATTTATTTATTTATTTATTTATTTATTTATTTATTACAACTGTGGAGTTCTCCAAACTTGTATATAGCAACATCTCTTTTGCTTTGCATTCTAGAGGGTTGTTCCAGTGGGAATTTTGAAAAAAGCCATCCACTTTTCTGAGAATGAAGAATGGAAGAGATTAAGAACATTGCTGTCTCCAACCTTCACCAGTGGGAAGCTCAAGGAGGTAATGGCATAGTAAACTTTTCTTTGGAAACATAAAGAACAGACCTGGGGACAGGTAGAATGGAGGATCACAACCCTTTTCCAGCCAGTGTCCTCTGAGTTGAACCTCCTAACAATGGCCTTTTGGGTTAATGTGATTTTTGATTCATCCTTGGGGAGGCTGTGTTCACTGGGAATTAACCCCCTTCATCTCACTACAGATGATATTTTTTTTTTTGCATGTAGATGTTCCCCATCATTAACCAGTATACAGATTTGCTGGTGAAAAACATGAGGCGTGAAGCAGAGCAAGGCAATCCCATCGCAATGAAAGAGTAAGTACCAGCACAGTTGTTGGATTAAATAAGACCGTTGCATTAGTTATTTTCCTGTTGCCTTTACAAAATTATCCAAGCAAAGCAACTGGAAAGAGAAAGACCCTATTTTGGGTTACATTTCCAGGGAGATACAGTCCCTCATTGCAGGAAGACATGTTGGCAGATGGTCACCTGATCACACTGCATCTAACACTCAAGAAACAGAAATCTCAGCATATAAAGATTCAAGATCTGACTGTAGCAATCTACTTCCTCTGAAGAGGCTACACTTCCTAAAGTTCAGGACCTTCCCAAAGAATACCATGGGCCCAGAATCAAGGCTCAAACATTTTATATTCAATTAACACTATAACGGCCTACTGGGATTCTGGAGTTCATACTGTTAAATCACCTCAGGAACCAAATAGAATGGTGATTACATCTCAGGCTTCTGCTGGGGCTGAGACCATAGGAAAACTGGAGACTTTCCTGTAACAGTGTTATGACTATGATAGGCCATTCAAGGAAAAAAGCATCTCTTTGGAGAAAGTGGTGTCTTAGTTTGGGTTTTATGGCTTTGAAGAGACAATGACCATGTCAACTCTTTTTTTTTTTTTAATTTATCTCTTTATTGGTTATTTTATTTCTTTACATTTCAAATGTTATGCCCCTCCCTGTTTCCCATTGGAAAACCCCCATCACATCTGCTCCCCTTGCCTCTATGACGGTGATCCCCAACCCACTCACTCCTGCCTCACTGCCCTAGCATTCCTCTATGTTGGAGCATCAAGCATCCACAGGACCAAGGGCTTCCCCTCCCGTTGATGCCAGATGAGGCAATCCTTTGCTACATAAGCAGCTGGAGTCATAGTTCCCTCCATGTGTATTTTTTTGGATGGTGGTTTAGTCCCTTGGAGCTCTGGGGGTTTCAGTTAGTTGATATTATTGTTCTTCCTATAGAGTTGAAATCCCCTTCAGCTCCTTCAGTCCTTCCTCTAACTTTTCCATTAATATCCCCATGCTCAGTCTGATGATTGGCTGGAAGTATTCACATCTGTATTGGTCAGGCTCTGGCAGAGCATCTCAGGGGACAACTATTCCAGGCTCCTGTCATCAAGTGCTTCTTGGCATCAGCAATAGTGTCTGGATATGGTGTCTGCAGATGAGATGGTCCCTGGATGGCCTTTCCTTCAGTCTCTGCTCCACTCTTTGTCCCTGCATTTTCTTTAGACAGGAAGATTACTTTCTTGCTTTTTTCTAGGGTGTAGTTTCCTTCCTTGTTGGAGTTTTCCATCTATTATCCTTTGTAGGGCTGGATTTGTGGAAATTTATTGTGTAAATTTGGTTTAGTCATGGAATATCTTGGTTTCTTCATCTATGTTGAGAGTTTTGCTGAGTATCGTAGCCTGGGCTGGCATTTGTGTTCTCTTGGTGTCTGTATGACATTTGCCCAGGATCTTCTGGCTTTTAGAGTCTCTGTAGAGAAGTCTGGTATAATTCTGATAGGCCTGCCTTTTTATGTTACTTGAGCTTTTTTCTTTACTGCTTTTAATACTCTTTGTTTTGTGCATTCGCTGTTCTGATTTTTTGAGTTTCTTTTTTATTAATTAATTAATTAATTAATTTTTACACTCCATATTTTATTCCCTCCACCCTCATCCACCCTCCGACTGTTCCACATAGCATGCCTCCTTCCCACTCCCCTCTCTCAATGTAGATATCCTCATCCCCCATCCCAACTGACCTCTAAACTCCCTGGGGCCTCCAGTCTCTTGAGGGTTAGATGCATCTTTTCTGAATGAGCACAGACCTGGCAGTCCTCTACTATATGTGTGTTGGGGACCTCATATCAGCTGGTGTATGCAGCCTGTTTGGTGGTCCAGTGTTTGAGACATCTCTGGGTCCAGATTAATTGAGATTGCTAGTCCTTCTAGAGGATTGCCCTTCTCCTCATCTTCTTTCAACTTTCCCTAATTCAACAACAGGGGTCAGCTGCTTCTGTCCATTGGTTGGATGCAAATATCTGCATCTGACTCTTTGAGCTGCTTGATGGGACTTCCAGAGTACAGTCATGCTAGGTCCATTTTGTGAGCGTCCCATAGCCTCAGTAATAGTGTCAGGTCTTGGGACCTCCCCTTGAGCTGGATTTCACTTTGGGCCTGTTATTGGACCTTATTTTCTGCATGCTCTTCTCCATTTCCATCCATGTAGTTCTTTCAGACAGGAACAATTTTGGGTCAGGGTTGTGATTGTAGGATGGCCCCTCTCCCTCATTTGATATATTGTCTTAACCCTCTGCCTGAGGTGTTAGTTCCCTCTCCCTATTGTTGGGCATTTTATCTTTGAGTCCTGAGAGTCTCTTACAACCCAGGCTTCTGGTGCATTCTGAAGAGTTCCTCCAACCGCCTATCTCCCGAGGTTGCCTATTTCCACCCTTTCTGTTGGCCCTCAGGGATTCATCCCTTTTCCTTCACCCAATACCAGATCAGGTTCCCCTCTCCCTTCTACTCCTCCCCCTCATCCCTGACCCCGTCCACTTTCCCTCCCAGGTCCCTTCCTCCCTCCCCACTTGTGATTGCTTTGTTTTCCCTCCCAAGTGGGACTGAGGCATCCTCACTTGGGCACTTCAGCTTGTTGATCATTTTGAGTTCTCTCGACTGTATATTTTGGTGCTCTGTACTTTTTTTTTTGGCTAGCATTCACTTATTAGTGAGTACATACCATGCATGTCCTTTTGGGTCTGAGTTACCTCACTCAGGATAAAGACTTAAACTAAGGCAAAGGTGCTGCCCAAAGTGGACAGGCTTTTTCCACAATCAAGGTAATATCTCCTAGAAATGCCCAATGCTAACTTGTTGCAGATAACTGCTTACTGAGAATCTCTTTCCAAATGATTGTAGATTGTGTCAAGTTGACAACTAAAACAAACTAATAGTATCCCTGTCACAACCCAGTGCAAGGATAGTGTTCACATTGTCAAATAAGAAAATTCTCATGAAAAGTGTGATGGAGGGTTAGGTTGACCACAGCAGGGTTTCTGACAGTGTCTGCCTTCCCTTGGCTTGTGAATTTACTCCCATTTGATCCATTATGTTAGAAGGAATAGAAGAAGGTATAGATGTTACTTTCCATCTCTCTCTTCAGTGTCTTTGGGGCCTACAGCATGGATGTGATCACAGCCACATCATTTGGAGTAAATGTTGATTCCCTCAACAACCCACAGAATCCCTTTGTACAAAAACTGAAGAAACTCTTAAAATTTAATTTCTTGGACCCATTCTTCCTCTCAGTGAGTATGTGAACTATCATTTCATAATTTATAAATTCTTCCATTTTATTTTCCAGGTTTTTTACATTTTAAAATGGATTGTAATCATTTTCTTTCCCCCATTCCTCTGTCTCATTCTTCCTTCTCCCACTGGTAACTTTCTTACATTTTTGTGAACTTTATTTCACATATTTGACCCACTTCAATGAGCTGACTCATGGCTTTCAGTGTATTTAAAGGTATTCACAGTCATCCAAAGTTCTTCAGGTGAAAATTCTATGTTTAGCTCTGTACCCCATTTTTAAATAGGGTTATTTGGTTTTCTGGGGTCTAACTTCTTGAGTTCTTTGTATATATTGGATATTAGCCCTCTGTCAGATGTAGGGTTGGTGAAGATCTTTTCCCAATTTCTTGGTTGCCGTTTTGTCCTATTGACAGTGTCCTTTGCTTTACAGAAACTTTGTAATTTTATGTGGTCCCATTTGTCAATTCTACAGCATAAGCTATTGGTGTTCTCTTTAGGAAATTTTCTCCTGTGCCCATGTGCTCAAGGCTCTTTCCCAGTTTCTTTTCAATTAGTTTCAGTGTGTCACCAAAACTTCAAACATTTGTGTATCTTGGAGGATGTTTCAGTATCTCTCTCTCTTTTTTTTTAGTGGCTGAATTTGTCATTGATATATATTTGGAATTTTTCCAATTGTTATTCATTGTGTTGCTCTAAATATTTTATACAGGTTTAAACATTAGTTTTTATTTCTTTTGGACATATACTCAAGGTGAATTGATGAGTTGCACAGTTTAATGTTTAATATTATATATTTACTTGAGCTGGAGAGATAGTTCAGCAGAAAAGAGCTGCTTTTCCAGAGCACCCACTTTCAACCCTGGGATTCATATCAGATAACTTACAATTATTTGTAACTCCAGCTACAGAGGATCCAGTGACTTTTGCATTAAAGGGCACCTGCACTCACATGCCCATAGCCACACGCACACACACAACCTATATGTAATTAAAAATTATAAAAATAGGCACCAGGGAGCCAGGAGACTCTACAGTCTTCTGTGCACAGCCCACCAGGAGAGAGTTATCTCCCAGCAGCGCTTTCACTTCTGAGCACAGAGGTGAGATCTCCACCTTCTCTCTGGAGGGGAAGAGCTTGAAGCACACAGGGCATAAGATTAGTGGAACAGCTGAAATGAAAGTCTTCTTGCTGCCATTTGCACCAGGGAACCAGGAGACTCCACAGCCTTCTGTGCATAGCCCACCAGGAGAGAGTGATCTCCCAGCAGTGCTTTCACTTCTGAGCTCAGAAGAGTAAGGACACAGGCTTACAGGCCCACAGGAGGAACAATCTCCAGCTAGAGACAACAATTCCAACTAGCACCAGAGATAACCAGATGGTGAAAGGCAAGCACAAGAACCCTACCAACAGAAACCAAGGCCACATGGCAACATCAGAAACCAGTTCTCCCAACACACCGGAAAATCAAGAGTCAGATTTAAAATCCTATCTCAAGATGCTGATAGAGGGCTTCAAAAAAGACTTAAATAACTACCTTAAAGAAAACAGGAGAATATCAGTCAACAAGTAAAAGCCGGTAAAGAGGAAACACAAAAATCCCTTAAAGAAATACAGAAGATCATAGGTCAATGCCTTAAAGAATTATAGGAAAACACAAACAATCAAGTGAAGAAATTGAACAAAACTATCCAGGATATAAAAGTGGAAGTAGAAACAATAAAGAAATGACAAAGTGAGTCATCTCTGGAGATAGAAAACCTTGGAAAGAATTCAGGAGTCATAGATGCATCAACATCGGAATCAGCATCAACAACAGAATACAAGAGATAGAAGAAAGGGAGACCTGCTCCACATCTGGCATGGAGAGGACACCACTTCCTGATACTCTCTAGAGAACTGACAGGAGCAGGGTATTAGAGAACCTATAGGAGCAGGGCATTCGAGAATTGGCAGGAGCAGGGCATTCGACCCTTGCCAAGTCTGCCACAGGGGAGACCCCCATCTCCTGATACTTCCTGGAGAATTAGCTGCTTGCAGGGCATTGGACAGAAAGAGAACCCCAGGAGTACAGAAACACAGGCCTGCAGGATAGAGAAGATAGTGTCAGCAAGACCAGCTAACAGCAGAGATGATGAGATGGCCAAAGGCAAATGCAAAATCATTACCAACAGAAACCAAGGCAACATGGCACCATCAGAACCCAGGTCTCCCAGCTCTCCCACAACAGCAAATCCTGGATACTCCATCACATCAGAAAAGCAAGAACCAGATTTAAAATCACATCTCATATCACTGATGGAGGACTTCAAGAAGGACATAAATAACTCCCTTAAAGAAATACAAAAGAACATGGGTCAACAGGTAGAAACAGAAAAATCCCTTAAAGAAAGACAAGAGAATATGGATCAAAAGGTAGAAGCCTTTAAAGAGGAAACACAAAAATCTCTTAAAGAAATATGGGAGAATATGAGTCAACAGGTTGAAGCCCTTAAAGAGTCAAAACAAAAATCCCATAGGGAATTATGGGAGAACATGGGTCAACCTGCAGAAACCCTTAAAGAGGAATCACAAAAATCCCTAAAAGAAACACAGGAGAACATGGATAAACAGGTAGAAGCCCTTAAAGAGGAAACACAAAAATTCCTTAAAGAATTTCAGGAAAAAACAAACAAACAAGTGAAGGAACAGAACAAAACTATCCAGGATCTAATCCTGGAAATAGAATCCACAAAGAAATCACAAAGTGAGACATCTCTGAAATAGAAAACCTTGGAAAGAAGTCAGGACTCATAGATGCAAGCATCAACAACAGAATGTAAGAGATAGAAGAAAGACTCTCAGATGCTGAAGATTCCATAGAAATCATTGACTCAACAGTCAAAGAAAATGCAAAATGCAAAAAGCTTGTAACCCAAAATATCCAGGAACTCCAGGACACAATGAGAAGACCAAACCTAAGGGTTGTAGGAATAGAAGAAAGTGAGGATTTACATCTTAAAGGTCTAATAAATATCTTCAACAAAATTATAGAAGAAAACTTCCTTAACCTAAGAAAGAGATGTCTATGAACATATCGGAAGCCTACAGAACTCCAAACAGATTGGACCAGAGCAGAAATTCCTCCTGTCACATAATAATCAAAACACCAAATGCACTAAACAAAGAAAGATATTAAAAGTATTGAGAGAAATGGGTCAAGTAACATATAACGGCAGACCTATCAGAGTTACACCAGACTTCTAACCAGAGACTGTGAAAGCCAGAAGAGCCTGGGCAGATGTCATGCAGAGCCTAAGAGAACATAAATGTCAGTCCAGACTACTATACCCAGCAAAAATTTCAATTACCATAGTTGGTGAAAACAAGACATTCCATGACAAAAGCAAAATTACACAGTATCTTTCCACAAATCCAGCTCTGCAAAGGATGAGTGGAAAATACCAACACAAGACTGCAAACTACACTGTAGAAAAATCAATAAGGTAATCTTTCTTCAAACCCAATAGAAGATAGCTACACAACCAAAATGTCACCTTTAACTAAGAAGATAACAGTAAGCAACAATCACTTTTCCTTAATATCTCTCAATATCAATGCTCTCAGTTCTCCTATAAAAAGATGTAGCCTAAAGGACTGGATACAGAAACAGGACCCAACGTTTTGCTGCATACAAGAAACCCACCCCGGTGGCAAAGACAGGTACTATTTAAGAGTCAAAGGATAGAAAACAATTTTCCAAGCACATGGTCCCAAGAAACAAGCTGGAGTGGCCATTCTTTTTTTTTTTTTTTAATTCTTTTTTTTATTCGATATAATTTATTTACATTTCAAATGATTTCCCCTTTTCTAGCCCCCCCCCACTCCCCGAAAGTCCCGTAAGCCCCCTTCTCTTCCCCTGTCCTCCCTCCCACCCCTTCCCAGTTCCCCGTTCTGGTTTTGCCAAATACTGTTTCACTGAGTCTTTCCAGAACCAGGGACCACTCCTGCTTTCTTCTTGTACCTCATTTGATGTGTGGATTATGTTTTGGGTATTCCAGTTTTCTAGGTTAATAACCACTTACTAGTGAGTGCATACCATGATTCACCTTTTGAGTCTGGGTTACCTCACTTAGTATGATGTTCTCTAGCTCCATCCATTTGCCTAAGAATTTCATGAATTCATTGTTTCTAATGGCTGAATAGTACTCCATTGTGTAGATATACCACATTTTTTGCATCCACTCTTCTGTTGAGGGATACCTGGGTTCTTTCCAGCATCTGGCAATTATAAATAGGGCTGCTATGAACATAGTAGAGCATGCATCCTTATTACATGGTGGGGAATCCTCTGGGTATATGCCCAGGAGTGGTATAGCAGGATCTTCTGGAAGTGAGGTGCCCAGTTTTCGTAGGAACCGCCAGACTGCTTTCCAGAGTGGTTGTACCAATTTGCAACCCCACCAGCAGTGGAGGAGTGTTCCTCTTTCTCCGCACCCTCTCCAACACCTGCTGTCTCCTGAATTTTTAATCTTAGCCATTCTGACTGGTGTAAGATGAAATCTTAGGGTTGTTTTGATTTGCATTTCCCTAATGACTAATGAAGTTGAGCATTTTTTAAGATGCTTCTCCGCCATCCGAAGTTCTTCATGTGAGAATTCTTTGTTTAACTCTGTACCCCATTTTTTAATAGGGTTGTTCGGTTTTCTGGAGTCTAACTTCTTGAGTTCTTTATATATATTGGATATTAGCCCTCTATCTGATGTAGGATTGGTGAAGATCTTTCCCCAATTTTTTGGTTGCCGATCTGTCCTCTTGATGGTGTCCTTTGCCTTACAGAAACTCTGTAACCTTATGAGGTCCCATTTGTCAATTCTTGCTCTTAGAGCATACGCTATTGGTGTTCTGTTCAGAAACTTTCTCCCTGTACCGATGTCCTCAAGGGTCTTCCCCAGTTTCTTTTCTATTAGCTTCAGAGTGTCTGGCTTTATGTGGAGGTCCTTGATCCATTTGGATTTGAGCTTAGTACAAGGAGACAAGGATGGATCAATTCGCATTCTTCTGCATGCTGACCTCCAGTTGAACCAGCACCATATGTTGAAAAGGCTATCTTTTTTCCATTGGATGTTTTCAGCCTCTTTGTCGAGGATCAAGTGGCCATAGGTGTGTGGGTTCATTTCTGGATCTTCAATCCTGTTCCATTGATCCTCCTGCCTGTCACTGTACCAATACCATGCAGTTTTTAACACTATTGCTCTGTAGTATTGCTTGAGGTCAGGGATACTGATTCCCCCAGATTTTCTTTTGTTGCTGAGAATAGTTTTAGCTATCCTGGGTTTTTTGTTGTTCCAGATGAATTTGATAATTGCTCTTTCTAACTCTGTGAAGAATTGAGTTGGGATTTTGATGGGTATTACATTGAATCTGTATAGTGCTTTAGGCAAAATGGCCATTTTAACTATATTGATTCTACCGATCCATGAGCATGGGAGGTTTTCCCATTTTTTGAGGTCTTCTTCCATTTCCTTCTTCAGAGTCTTGAAGTTCTTGTCATACAGATCTTTCGCATGTTTGGTAAGAGTCACCCCAAGATACTTTATACTGTTTGTGGCTATTGTGAAGGGGGTCATTTCCCTAATTTCTTTCTCAGCCTGCTTATCCTTTGAGTATAGGAAGGTGGAGTGGCCATTCTTATATGGGATAAAATTGACTTTCAACGAAAAGTTGTCAAAAAAGACAAGGAGGGATACTTCACACTGGCCAAAGGAAAAGTCTACCTAGTCTATCTAGATGAAGTCTCAATTCTGAACATCTATGCTTTGAGTGCAAGGGCACCCACATTCATAAAAGAAACTTTACTAAAGCTCAATGCACACATTGCACCCCACACAATAATAGTGGGAGACTTCAACACCCCACTGTCAAAAATGGACAAATCATGGAACCAGAATCTAAACAGAGATACAGTGAAACTAACTGAAGTTATGGAACAACTGGATCTAACAGATATTTATAGAACATTCCACCCTAAAGTAAAAGAATATACCTTCTCAGCACCTCATGGTACCTTCTTCAAAGAGTTCCACCAGAGAACTCCTAAAGCTGATAAACAACTTCAGCAAAGTGTCTGGATATAAAATTAACTCAAGCAAATCAGTAGCCTTCCTCTACTCAAAGGATAAACAAGATGAGAAAGAAATTAGGGAAATGACACCCTTCACAATAGTCCCAAATAATATTTCATACCCAGGTGTGACCCTGATGAGTGAAGGGTCTATGACAAGAATTTTAAGCTTCTGAAGAAAGAAATCGAAGAAAGTCTCAGAAGATGGAAATCTCTCCCATGTTCATGGATTGGCAGGATCAATAGAGTAAAAATGGCCATCTTGCCAAAAGCAATCGACAGATTCAATGCAATTCGCATCAAAATTCCAAATCAATTCTTCATACATCTGGAAAGAGCAATTCTCAAATTCATCTGGAATAACCAAAAAACCAGGATAGCAAAAACTATTCTCCACAACAAAAGATCTTCTGGAGGAATCACCATCCCTGACCTCAAGCTCTACTACAGAGCAATAGTGATAAAACCTGCTTGGTATTGGTATGCAGACAGGCAGGAAGATCAATGGAATAGAATTAAAGACCCAGAAAAGAACCCATACACATATGGTCACTTGATATTTGACAAAGGAGCTAAAAACATCCAGTGGAAAAAAAGAGAGCATTTTTAACAAATGTTGCTGGATCAACTGGAGGTCTGCATGCAGAAAAATGCAAACGACCCATTCTTATCTCCTTGTACAAAGCTCAAGTCCAAGTGGATCAAAGATCTACACATAAAATCAGACACACTGAAGCTTATAGAGGAGAAAGTGGGGACAAACCTTGAACACATGGGCACAGGGGAAAAGTTTCTGAACAGACCACCAATGGCTTATGCTCTAAGAACAAGAATTGACAAATGGGACGTCATAAAACTGCAAAGCTTCTGTAAGGCAAAGGACATAGTCAATAGAACAAAATGGCAACCAACAAATTGGGAAAAGATCTTTACTAACCCTACATCCGATAGGGGGCTAATATCCAACGTGTACAAAGAACTCAAGAAGTTAGTCTCCAGAGAATGAAATAACCCTATTAAAAATGGGGAACAGAGCTAAAAAGGGAATTCTCAACTGAGGAAACTCAAATGGCTCTAAAGCACCTAAAGAAATGTTCAGCATTCTTAGTTATCAGGGAAATGCAAATCAAAACAACACTGAGATTCCACTTTACACCAGTAAGAATGGCTAAGATGAAAAACTCATGGGACAGCAGATGCTGGAGAGGATGTGGGGAAAGAGGAACACTTCTCCATTGTTGGTGGGATTTCAAGCAGGTAAAACCACTCTGGTAATCAGTTTGGCGATTCCTCAGAAAATTAGACATAGTACTACCTGTGGACCCAGCTATACCACTTCTGGGCATATACCCAGAAAGTGCTCCTACATGTAATAAGGACAAATGCTCCACTATGTTCATAGCTGCCTTATTTATAATAGGCAGAAGCTGGAAAGAACTCAGATGTCCCTGAACAAAGGAATGGATACAGAAACTGTGGTATATATACACAATGGAGTACTATTCAGCTATTACAAGCAATGAATTCATGAAATTCTTAGGCAAATGGATGGAACTAGAAAGTGTCATTCTGAGCGAGGTAACCCAATCACAAAAGAATGCACATGGTATGCACTCACTAATAAGCAGATGCTAGTCCAAAACCTCAAAATAAACAATTTACAATTCACCCAGCACAGGAAAGCTCAAGAAGAAGGAGGACTTCAGTGAGGGTGCTATGGTTCCTCTGAGAAAGGGATTATAATACTCACAGGAGCAGTAAGGGAGGCAATGTGTGGAGCAGAGTCTGAAGTAAAGGCCACCCAGAGACTGCCCTACCTGTGGATTTATCCTATAAACAGTCACCAAAACCCCAACACTATGACAAGAAGCATGTACCAAAAGGAGCATGCCATAGCTGTCTCCAGAGGGGCCCTGCCAGAGCCCTACAAATACAGAGATAGAAACTAGCAACCAACTATTGGACTGGGCTTGGGGTCCCCAACGGATGATCTAGAGGGTGGTCTGGAAGAGCTGAAGGGGTTTACAGCTCCATGGGAAGAACAATGACTTTGGATACCCAGACACGCCAAGACTCCCAGGGACTGAACCATTAACCAAGGGTGTACACATGGTTCCAGCAAAAAATGTGGCAGAGGAATGCCTTGTTGGGCATCAGTGGGAGGAATGGTCTTTGGTCAGGTAAAAGCTCAGTAGAGGCCCCAACAAAGGGAAACAGATGGCAGTGGGGGGTGAGGGGGAGGTGGGAGTGTGTTGGGTAGAGGGGCATATACATGGAGGCATGGTGTGGGAGGAGGGGGAGAGAATCTTTGGGGAGGGGGGCCTTTGGGAAGGGGGAAATTGGGAAAGGTTTTACCATTGGCAATGTAAATGAAGAAGATATTCAATAAAAAATATTTTAAAAAAGATAGAAAAAAGAACCTCAAGTGCTAAAGATACCATAGAAAACATTGACTCAACAGTCAAAGAAAATGCAAAATGCATAGAGGTAATCCAAAACATCAAGGAACTCCAGGACACAATGAGAGGACCAAACCTAAGGATTATAGGTATAGATGAGAGCGAAGATTTCCAACTTAAAGGGCCAGAAAATATCTTCAAAGCAATTATAGAAGAAAACTTCCCTAACCTAGAGAAAGAGATTCCCATGAACATACGAGAAGCCTTCAGAACTCGAAACAGACTGGACCAGAACAGAAAGTCCCCGTGGCACATAATAATGAAAACACCAAACCCACTATAGAAAGAAAGAATATTAAAAGAGTAAGGGAAAAATGGCAAGTAAATTATAAAGGGACACCTATCAGAATTACACCAGACTTCTCACCAGAAACGATGAAAGCTAGAAGATCCTGGGCAGATCTCATACAGACCCTAAGAGAACACAAATGCCAGCCCAGGGTATATACCCAGCAAAACTCTCAATCATCATAGATGGAGAAACCAAGATATTCCATGATAAAACCAAATTTACACAATATCTGTCCACAAATCCAGCACTACAAAGGATAATAGATGGAAATTGTCAACGCAAGGAGGGAAACTATACCCTAGAAAAAACAAAAAAGTGATCTTCTTCCAACAAACCCAAAAGAGGATACCCACACAAACATAAAAATAACATCAAAAATAACAGGAAGCAGCAATTACCATTCCTTAATATTTCTTAACAACAATGGACTCAACTCCCCAATAAAAAAATTAGACTAACAGAAATATTTTTCATGTAAATCTTCAATTTTATAAGAAAATGTTTGTAATTCCCCTTTTAATTAATTTAGTAATGTTTTTATGTATACCATTTTATCTGCATTATTTTTCATGATAATCTTCAATTTTAATGTCTTTTTATATATTTTCTCTATTTTATCAGAAATGTTTTCAATGTAAATCTTTTTATCACAAATGTTTCTAATTCCACTTTCAATTAATTTAGTTTTTATATCTACCATTTTATATGTAAAATTTTCCATGAAATAATCAATTTTAGCGTATTTTTCTATATATTTCTTGAATTTTACCAGAAATATTTTTCATGTAAATCTTCATTTTATCTGAAAATGTGTATAATTACACCTTCAATTAGAATTATCTTTATACATATCATTTTATCTATATAGTTTCCATGATAATTTTTAATTTTAACATGTTTTTTCTATATATTTCTTTAATTTTATTAGAAATATTTTCTATGTAAATGTTCAAGTTTATCAGAAAATGTTTATAATTCCATTTTCAATCAACTTACGAATACTTTTATACCTACCATTATTATATCTATATAAAATTTTCCATGATAATCTTTAATTCTAACATGTTTTTCTACATTTTCTACAATTTTATCAGAAATATTTTCCCATAAATCTTCAGTTCTATCATAAAATGTTTCTATCCCATATTTCAATTAATTTAGCAATGTTTTACATGTCGACCACTTTACTCTTTAATGTTTCATGAAAATCGTCAATTCAAACATGTTTATCTGAAATATTTTCCATGTAAATCTTTAATTTTATAATAAAGTGTTTTTATTTCCCTTTACTCCCCTTTTCAATAAATAAAAAAGAAAGTATTATCTTTGTGCCTCTTACTTTATCTGTATAATTTCCATGATAATCTTTCATTTTAACATGTTTTTCTACATATTTCTTCAATTTTATCAGAAATATTTTCCATGTAAATTTTCAAGTTTATCAGAAAATATTTATAATTCCACTTTCAATCAACTTAGGAATACTTTTATGCCGACCATTATTATATCTCTATAAAATTTTCCATGATAAGCTTAATTCTAACACATTTTTCTACATTTTCCTGCAATTTTATCAGATATATTTTCCATGTAAATCTTTAATTCTATCATAAAATGTTTTTGTTTCATATTTCAATTAAGTTAGCAATGTTTTTTATGTGTACCACTTTACTCTTTAATTTTCCATAAAAATTGTCAATTTTAACATGTTTGTCTATGCATCTCTTCTATTTCTCTGAAATATTTTTCATGTAAATCTTTAATTTTATCATAAAGTGTTTTTACTTCCCTTTTCAATAAAAAATGAAAAAATTTATAAAAATAAATTGTAAAAATGCATGATACATTTATCTAATTCTGGAAATACCTTTAATCACAACACAGTGTTGGCTCTTCTCAAGGGATGTTTTGCGTCTATGAACCTGTTGTGCTCATTTTCATTGTATTTGTATGCTCTATTTCACATCATTGAGGGGAATTCTACTTAGATACTGTAATATAATTCTACTTAAATTATTGTATTATATTTTAGTAGTTGCTTGGTTCAGTGTATTAATATTTTGTGCGTATTTTTGACCATATTTACAATTCCTGCTAGTTTGCAGTTTTCTCTGTCTGATAGATGTCAGTTTGATCCTGGGATTAGAGCATTGTAAACCTAAAAAGAATTTTTGAGATGTCTCACTTTTCTTCTGATTTTAAAATGTAAAAGGTGAGGGGTCAAGGAAGTTAACTCTGAAACTATGCAGCAGGTGACATTGACATCACTGATATATTGGTAACATACATTGACTCAACCTTTTCCAGCCATTGGCCTGGAACCTGAGCAAATCACAGAAGGAATAGCTCTTGGTTGACATCCTGGTGACTTTTATTGTTCTGTCAGAATACAAATAATCATTGCAGGTCAATTTTGTATTTTCATCATGATTTCCTTTCCCCCCTCTAGTACTCTTTCCGTTCCTTACCCCAGTTTTTGAAGCACTTGAAATAACCGTGTTTCCAAAAGATGTTCTAAGGTTTCTTAGAACTTCTGTAGAACGAATGAAGGAGGACCGCATGCAAGAAAAAGTAAAGGTAATAGCTGGTCACGTGAGGATATTCATTTATTTATAGTGTTAAATGTGAATGTGTGCATATTTGTTTTGTATCATTTTAAAAATTAGAGTAGGCTAAGAACTGGGAAATTTTTATAATTTGAGCAAAATGAAGCATTGAGTATAGAGATATGAAATAAGCCAGGGAGAAATTACTTAAAATTAAATTGCATGTGTTACAACCAATATGGCATAAAATAAACATTTTTGAAATGAGAATTATATGCCAGAAAAATCCCTTGCATACAATTTGTGAGGATGTAAATTAATTAGGGGGATTATGAAAAGCTGTCAAAATCTGGTCTTGACATTCAGGCACTGATGTGGGCTGCAGCTTCTGGACAGACCAGAAGTTGAAGACTTCTGGCAATTAACTCTCTCTTACTACTGTTCTGGGAACCAGAGCTCCAGGCTCCTGGCAACTCTTTTGCTCTCCTGAGGCCAAAAGCTGGTGTCTTTTTGCAGTTGACTCCTGCTGATTGCCGTAGGGGATTAGTAAAAGAAAATTTATTAGTTAGGCTCTTTATTCTTTATCTCAGGGGCCTGATAGCTAGCCAGGCAAGAAAATTTGAGCTCATTAAGTCTTTGTGAGTTAGAGTGAAAGGGAAAGAAAGTCATACACACACACACACACACACACACACACACACACACACACACACACACACACTGGATGAAGTAGAAAAAAGTACATTGAACCTTTATTTTTGCTTTCAACTTTTTATACCTTTTTAGACAAAAGTCTTCTATGTAAGGAAAAAAATATCTAATAGATAAATATCACACAAAACGGAGTTACAGCAGAATGTAGATTATAATTTCAAAGTAGTGTTTCATTCTACAAGCTCAAAGCAATAGTTTTAAATGGCTTTATTATAGTGCATACGCCTGTGGCTTTTTCCTTGGACCTGTCCTAGAATGAATGTTTTTCCTTGACCATAATTTGTTGCAAGCCTATTTTTCTTTTCCTAATGCAATTCGCTCATGACACAAATCTCTACTTGCAAAACTCTATTTTTATTCAGCAGAGGGCTTAAAAATTACTGGAACAAATTCTATAAAGGCATTATCAGGAATTATGAAATCATCAATTCATCTAAACAGCATTATTACATGAAAGTACATCTTCATATTGATCTGCAGGAAACTTACCCAATAGAGTGGGCTGAACCTCAGGATTCATTAGGCTATGTAATAGTGGCTTGAAAGCCATATTAGCAGTGTGAATAATCCTGGTTTGAAGTCTTCAGGATCCATGTCTCTAAGAGTGCACCCATTGCAGTCATGCAAAATGCTGAGCTTTCTCCAGAAAACTCACTTGTTTGCCATTGCCTTTCCTGCATGACTCCTGTCAGAAAACTTTCTTTATATACTTCAACTCAGGTTAATATGGTTGAAAAAATATCATCCTTGAATAGTGGCCCTAGTTACTCTGGGCATATAGCTGAACCCTATTCTAGAGTTGCATGTTGTGAACAGCTTTAATGTTGGACCAGGAAATGCTAATGTACAACTATTATTAATGGCAGCTCATTTCTTCAAGGATTAAGGTCTGTGATCTTAGTTTGTAAAAGTGGAAAAGGGTGAGCAAAAAGTTAAAAAACAGAATTCCCATATGATCCAGCCATCTTCCTTCTGGTCATATAATGAGATAAGCTTGTGTGGAAAATATATGTACTCTTATGTGTATTGAAGCTATTTTTAAAATTCCAAAAGCTATTAGAGGAGTGGGCTTAGAAAGTTCTATCATGAATGAATAATATATGTCTGAAAATATGTTTAACCTGATTTGAACAGCGTACATTATATATATGTATCAAACCCCACTGTACTCCTTGATATGTACATTTTTTATTTTTAAAGAATGGCTCAACATAAATATTTAAAATAAGGAGGTAAAAGAGCTGAAGAAACGGCTCAGTCTTTAAAAGTTGACCTTTTTTTGCATAGGATCAGAGATTAAGATCCATACTGAGGTGGGCCTGGGGCTTCATAGTATACTGTAACCTTAGCTTCATGGATCCCAGTGCCATCTTCTGACCTTTATGGACACCAGCACTCATACATGCACATATGCACATAGAGACATACATTAAAATGTATAAATACAAATATATCTTTAAAAATTGTGGAACAAAAGTTACCATAGCTTTTCTTAAAAGGATAATTATTCTATTTAAACATTAGTTTCCAGATATTTTAATTCATTATTGGCAAGGAAAAACCTTCACTTCCAAACCTATTATTTTATAATTTTTCCAAAAGAAATCCGTTTTACGTTATCTGGTGCTGTTCAGTTTGTTTTATTTTCAGTTTCTATTTTTTTGAGGCATACTATGCCTATGTAGTGCAGGTTTGCCTATAACGTTCAGTCAACCTGCCTAAAAAGCTAGGAATACAAGTCTGTCAAACCTGCCTGGTGATCTAAATTAAATTTGAGTCTCTTGTGGCTTGAAGTGGTCCCATGGCTTTTCCAGGTATTCAGACTTTGTTATACATAGCTTAACATCAGAATAAGAAAGTCCATAGGTCAGAGGCGCAGTGTCCCCCCTCCCCCACATGTCACTAATAATCCTAGCATTTTAGTTCTATGTAACATTTCTAGATCCTCACCCCCAAGCTATTGAAGAGATCTGGAAATGGCTGAATTTCATTTATAAGGATATGATTCAGGATTAAGATTGGAGAACACAGATTGAATTCCAGAACTTCTTCCTGGGTAAACACATGTGAGAAGGGAAGGGGCCAACCAGGGTAGCCCAGAATCCAGAGAAATCAGGGTCAAGGGCAGCAAAAACCAGCACCACTAGACACATAACCAGTGTTTACTCAGAAAAGCATTCTGCTGTAAATAGCTGGTATGTGGACATATTTGTTTATCATTAGCTCTGGCACCCTAGTGAGATTTCTGGACTAAAAGAAGTATTATTCTTGAAGTATGGCCCATTCTGCCTTTGTGACTCTCTCTAAACACACAACTGACTTTTCACCTTCCAAAAACTTTTCTTTCAGCAAAGACAAGATTTTCTTCAGCTGATGATAAATTCTCAAATTTCTGGAGACAGAGAGTCTCATCAAGGTAAGCAAAGATGGATCATGTCTACTGATGTGGAACGGCAAAGACAGATATTTATTCTGGAAATATGCAAGAGGCTTTCCATATGGAAGAAAAAAGTCTGAAGATTACAGAATAACAGTTTGGGATACTATATATGCAGCCAGAGGAAATTTCCAGAAGCATAGTATTGTTACTATGTCCAAAGTCTGAAGGGCAGCCAGACGCGTGTGGTTCAGGTCTGGAGGTCATCAGTGATCTCTGAATTTTGTACCACAGAACAAACACCATCTAATCTTCATTTAGACTCATTGATTCAGAAGCTTTGCCTGGAGATTTGCATCTAGACAGCTGGTGAGCAGGAACAGCCCCACAGTGGTAATGGTCCCTGGAAACTCAGGGTGCTAGTCTACCCAGTCTTTGATCTATAGTCAAACTTTGGTTCCCTGTCTAGTTGATAAGGAATGTGTAGAGAAAGCTATGGCACTAAGCACATATTCCATTACTTTTCAGTTTTTGCTCTACTTATTTTCCCATCATGGATGGCTTTTGAGAAAACCATTGTTGTGATACTGAAGAATGATGACTTTTTAATTCCACCAGGTCCTATGCAGCTGTAGTCCCATTATAAAGAAGAGATAGGTGTCTTTCTTTTTGTTTTCTTTTTTCATTTCTCTCCCTTCCTTCCTGACTCTTACTTTATTTCTTCTTTCCTCACTCCCTTCCTTCTATCCTCCAACTTCTCCCACACATTTCTCTCTCTCCAACATAATCATACATTAAACCTGTTCCTTTATCATGGTAATTTATTTTGACATACACATTCAAGTACATTGTCTAGTGTAGAAGCCCTTTAATTTGAACTTCTAAATACTTTCTTAGGCCAATGCAATGTTAATTTATTAGGACTTAGCAGCTTTGTGTCTCTACTTATCTACCACACCCCAGAGTAGGATTCTGAGGTTTTTGCCTCCATACTCTACTTTCATGTATTGGTTATTTTCTTGTTGCTGTGAGAAGGTACATGAGAATCAGAAAACAAAAGAAAGGAGGGTTTAATTTGACTTGTGGTTCAAGCTGATCCCTCATTCATTTTTGGAGACCTGATAACACATAGGACTAGGCATGGTGACAGAAACTGCAGAGTGGACAGGAAGTGTGGCCAGGCTACAAAACCTCAAGGTCCCATCCCACTGACCCACATAATCCAAGGAGGCTACAACTTTCACAAGCATCACCTCTATCTGGGGGACCAAGTGTTCAGTCAGATGAGATTGATAGAATATTTAATATTCAACCCACTACAATAACACAAAGTTCATGTTCACTGAGACAAAGAATCTGACAGACCATCTTTCCATCAAGAACAGCACAAATGTAGTCAATCAACCAGAGTTCTGCAAACCCTTCAAATATTCATTTTCCACTGGGGCTTACTCCTTCAGTTTTGAATTTGCAAGGTTGGAGCAGGCCATATATTTCTAAAGGTCTTACACTACCCACTACTTAGTGCTTAACTGTTCAGTGCTTAACTGAACTGAACTTTTGTGCAGATTGAAACCCAAGTGGAAGGAAAACACTTGTCTGGAGCAGTGTGGTCCACATGAAACATAGCTGGGGAAGTGGAAGAAAGATGACATTTAGCCATGATTTAATAGCTTTGCTAACTTTATTCTGTGGATACAGATTTTTGTGCTTTCCATGCACAATGGTTCTTCCTCTGACATTTTCTTTTCCTGCAACATTAGTGCATTTATAAGGCCAGTCACCACTCCCATAGCTTCTTATTTAGCATAATTTCTCTGATCATCCATTTTGGAAGACTAGCAGTCTTTGCTTACCCAGTGAGATTTTTCAGAAAAATATCACACCTCATGAAAGTTGTTATTTTGATTTGAGGAACATAAGTTTCCTTTGACACTCTGTATTTCATCTTCATTGATGCTGTGACTTTACAGACTATATTGTGAGTATCTTTTAAACAATTGTCTTGAGTTACCTAAGATTTGTGTAGTTCACAGTCCTGTTACTGCTCCACACACACAAGCCTTTGTACTGAATGCTTATTCAAGTGGTTCCAACTATATTTTATCAAGTATTATTTATTTTTTCCTAAGGGAAAATACTAGTCCCCATTTTATTCATAAAAAGAGATTCCAGGGACAAGCTAGGTGTCTACATGGTTGAGAACAGTTACTCTACAGGCACAAGGACTACAATTTGGATTTCCCCAGAACCCACATAAAAAGCCAAACATACCTGAACATCATTGCAAGCCTAATATTTGAGTACCAAGGTAGGAGAATCCTAAAGATCTCTGCCTAACTAGTACAGCAGAGAATGTATGCTTCCAGGTCAGGAAAATATCCTGTTGCAAGGAAATAATACAGAAAATAACAGAGAAAGACATCAAAAAAGGCATCACCCTGGATTGGAAATGTGAACATTGACCAATCATGTATCTGGATAGTCAGCTCTGTTGAGTCTGCTCTTACTTGCACATCATGTTTCACATGAATATACCACACACACATCACACTGACACACATACTACATTCACACACATACACCCCACACTTATACATACACACATACCACACTCACATACACTTAAACACATGGCACACCCATATACACTCACATGCACCTACATACACTTATATATACACCACTTATATACTAACACATACACACAAACACAAACACTGAACATACCATTTATATGTAGACAAACACAAACACACACTGAAAATACTACTTACACATACACAAGCACATGCATATATACATATCAAATATATCACTCACATGTACACACACATACACACTCACATACACTCAAACATACACTACTCATATATTCACACATACATAAACACATGCATACATGCATAATATTTTTTTATAAGCAAAATAAAAGTTTAAATATACCACACTTGCCTGTCTTTAAAGGAGTATGGGATAATTTTTATCCCAATAAAGGGAAGAAATAAAAATGAAGAAAAAATGTAGATATTGTCCACAATCATGTCTAGTCATCCAGGGGACTGCTAAAGACACTGTGCCATACTAGGAGGACATGCTTCTTTCTAGATTGCCCAGCTGTGGCACTGTTGAAATGATGAGATGAGGAACAGATTGGGGAAAAGAGTAGTGTACACTTAAAGAAACTGGATTAGCCCAGCTATGGTGGCACACGCTGGTAGGATTTGCTGAAGGGGGCAGAGGCAGAGGTAGGAGGAACATGAGTTTGAGACTAGCCTGGGCTACACATTTAAATAAAGAAAAAAGGAAACTGGATGAAAATGACTTTTTTATTTTACTCTGTTGTCAGGGAATGAAAAACAAACCTGATATGACCCTGAATTGTTTTTCCTGTTCTCTGTAGAGATTTGTGATCTTTCTGTTGCTCCTCATCTAAACCCTGATTTATATTCACATCTGTCACCTAAAATATATGTTCTAGACGGATGAGATAGCTCAACATCTAGACACTTGCTGCTAAGCCCCAAAAAACCTGAGTTAAAACTCTAAGACCCAAATAGTAGAAAAAAAGAATTCACAATTGCAAGATTTCCTCTGACTTCTAAACACATGCTTTGGTATGCTGGAGTCTACACACACACACACACACACACACACACACACACACACACACACACATACACACACATCAACCAATCTGTCAGTCAATCAATTAATCAACCAATCAACCAACCAACCAACCAACCAACCAACCAACCAACCAACCAACCAACCAACTAACCAGCCAACCAACCAACCAATTAATCAATCAATGTAAAAATAAATGAAATGTACTTTCTTCCCCTTCAGGTTTATCTGACCTGGAGATTGTGGCTCAGTCCATTTTCTTTATTTTTGCCGGCTATGAGACCACTAGCAGTACACTTTCCTTTGCTTTGTATTTGCTGGCCACTCATCCTGATGTCCAGAAGAAACTGCAGGATGAAATTGATGCAGCTCTGCCCAATAAGGTGAGAAGATGGGACCTGGAGAGGGCAGTAGGGAGAAACATTGACTTGAATGGCTTCTTATCACATTTAGTGAGAAATTTTCAACAAAGTTATAGATTCCTTCACCATATTTACTTAAGAATGTTGAAAAGAGCAATCAATAGGAAACCAGCATCAGATACTACTTTTAGCAAGATAACATCATTGTAGAATGAATGTCAGTATGGTTTCTAGCAAGAAACACCCATAAATATTGCAATGGCACGGAAGTGTGAGCATTGGTTAGTCAAATATCTGGATAGTCAGTTCTGTTGCTATCATGAACTGTTCTCTTACCTGCTTTCAGTTGAGTATGACTGGTTTTGGCTGTGCTTTGCTAAGCAGATGGATTTGGTGCAGCCCCACATATAACTTTCTACTCATAGGTGGTTCCTAAGTAATATTCTTAACCCTACATACAGTCTGTCCAAAAATCTGGTAAAGTAATAGTCACATTGGTCTTTATAACTCTTCCCAAACTGGGAGGCTGTAGGGTGTGAGGTTGCCTAGTCTGATAACCCCTAAAGTCTATTAAACCTACTCGATAACCCCTAAAGATACAGAAGCAGTCATTAAAAGTCTACCAACAAAAAAAGCCCAGGACCAGATAGTTTTAGTGCAGAATTCTACCAGAATTTCAAAGAAGAGCTAATACCAATGCTTCTCAAACTATTCAACAAAATATAAACAGAAGGAACACTGCCAAACTCATTCTATTAGGCCACAGTCACCCTGATACCTAAACTATACAGAGACTCAAGAAAGAAAGAGAACTTCAGACATATTTTTCTTATTGAGCATTGATGTGAAAACATTCAATAACATATTTGCAAACCAAATCCAGGAACACATAAAACATATCATCCATCAAGATTAAGTAGGCTTCATCCCAGGGATGCAGGGATGCTTTAATATGCCAAAACCTTTCAAGGTAATCCACCATATGAAAAAACTGAAAGAAAAAAATCACATAATTATCTCATTAGACACTGAACAAAAACCAGCACCCCTTCATGTCAAAGATATTAGAGAAACCATGGATACAGGGCACATACCTAAACAAAATTAAAACAATATATAGCCAGACAATAGTCAACATCAAACTAAATGGAGAAAAACTTCCAGCAGTTCCTCTAAAATCATGGACAAGACAAGGGTGCTCATTCTCTTCCGAATCTATTTAATATACTACTCAAAGTTCTAGCCAGAGCAATAAAACAACTAAAGGAGATGCAGGGAATACAAATTGGAAAGGAAGAAGTCAAACCATCACTATTTGCAGATATGAAAGTGTACATAAGTGACTCCCAAAACTCTACAAGAGAACTACCACAGCTGATCAACACTTTCAGAAAAGTAGTTGGATACTGAATTAATTCAAAGAAATCTGTCATCCTTCATTATACAAATGATAAATGGGCTGAGAAAGAAATTAGGGAAACAACGCCCTTTACAATAGCCTTGAATAATAAAAACATTTGGTGTAACTCTCCCAAGCAAGTGAAAGATCTGTATGACAAAAAAATCCCTGAAGAAGGAAATTGAAGAAGATATCAGAAGATGGAAAGATCTCCCATGCTCATGGATAGGTAAGATTAACACAGTACAAATGTCCATCTTACCAAAACAATCTACAGATTCAATGCAATCCCCATCAAGATTCCATCACAATTTTTTTATAGACCTTGAAACAGAATTTCTCAAGGTCATATGGAAAAACAAAAAAACCCAGAATAGTCAAAATGACCGTGAACAATAGAAGAACTTTGGAGGAATCACCATCCCTGATGTCAAGCTGTACTACAGAGTAATATTGATAAAAAATGCATGGCATTGGTAAAGAACCAGATACATTGATCAACAGAATAAAACTGAAGACCCCAAAATAAACCCACACACTTATGGACACTTGATTTTTGATAAAGAAGCCAAAACCATACAATGGGAAAAGAAAGCATCTTCAACAAGTGGTGCTTTTCTAACAAGATGTCTGCATGTACAAGAATGAAAATAAATCCATATTCATCATCCTGCACAAAACTCAAGTTCAAGTGGTTGAAGGAGATCAACATAAAAACAGATATACTAAATCTTTTAAAAATATTTTAATTGAAATATAACTATATCACATTCCCTCTTCTTTTTTCTCCCTCCAGCCTATGCCTTAAACATGTCCCCCCTCACTAGCATGTTTATAACCCCCTTTGATAAATACTGTTACAGAAATATGTGCATATGTTTCTATGTATGTGTACACATACACAGACACTTACACAACCTCCTGAGTCCATTTTTACTGTTTATATGTATATGTTTTCAAGACTAGTTGCTCTGTGATGAACAACCAATTAGAAGTCTCACCCTTGAGAGAGGCTAATTCTCCAGCTGTCACTGATTGCCTGAAGTTTTTTGTCTAGGAGTGGGACCAAGTGAAATGATCTCCATCCATGTTAACATGTCTATTAATATTGCCACTGTTCGGGTCTTGCTCATGCATCCATTTCTAAGATAGACCAATTTACAGCAGATTTCTACCTTCTCTTCTCCATGTTCTCTGAACTATAAGGGCAGGAGCTGTAATGTAGTTGTATCTGTTGCTTCTGAGCTCCACATGATCCATTGATCCATATTTTGTGTCCAGCTGTGGTTTCCAGTGATGATCTCCATTTGATGTAAAGAGGGGCTTTTTTTTGTGAACTGTAGGAGATATTTTATAAATAAATGGAATAGTTTTTCAATCTTATATATAATAAAAAGAATAATACTGCAAAGTATTTGCAATAAGATAAAGATTTGCTTAAAGGCTGGAAAGATGACTCATCAGTTAAGAGCTTGGCTGCTCTTTCAGAGGACCTTAGTTCAGTTCCTAATCCCTACATCAGGACGCTCACAACCCCCTGTAGCTGCAGTTCAAGAGGCTCTGATGCCCTTTTCTGTCCCCCCAGAGCACATGAACCCCCATGCACAAATCTCTACACAGATACATATATAAATAAATATCATGTTTTAAAGATACATACACATAAATAAAAATAAAGCTTTTTAAAAATAGAGATTTTCTTCATCTACGTTTTATAGACTTTCATGTACATGTATGGCTTTGTTGTGAAAAGTAACACTAACTGTGGCATCTTGTCATGCACTTTTCATTGTCTGTTAGTAATGTTTCTTGACATAAGAAAAAAACGTAATACATGATAATTTTGAGGATTCAAGGTTTTAGGCTTGGGATTATCCTAAAGAATTGCTTCTCAAAGGGATATTGAACAGGTGGAAGGATATGAGTTATTAAAATGCTGTATACACGCTACGTTTCTTTATCAGTAAGATTTATTATGTGGTACTCCAAACAAAACACCACAGTAGTACTCCATAGTTCAAAATTAACTCTGTCCCTCTGCTTCCCATTCCTTCCCCCTCTCTCTCCATCTTCTCCTCTTCCTTCCTACCCATCCAGGCACCTGTCATCTATGATGCCCTAGTACAGATGGAGTATATGGACATGGTGGTGAATGAAACTCTCAGATTATATCCAGTAGGTGGAAGACTCGAGAGAGTCTGTAAGAAAGATAGTGAAATCAATGGGGTGTTCATTCCCAAAGGGACTGTGGTGATGATACCAACCTTTGCTCTTCACAAAGACCCGAAGTGCTGGCCAGAGCCTGAAAAATTTTGCCCTGAAAGGTACAAAGATGTGAGAAAGAGAAAATATTCTCATCCAGACGAATTCAAACATGATATGTTCTCTCTTGGTATTGAAGATGTTTGCTGCAACAACAGTCTCTCTCTCTCTCTCTCTCTCTCTCTCTCTCTCTCTCTCTCTCTCTCTCTCTCTCTCTCTCTCTCTCTCTCTCGTCTTTCTGCCTTCCTACCAGTCTATGTAAACTTTTAAGAATATATGACACCTGCCATAGTTTCCTTGGTACTATCTTTTTTTAATGTATTTTGCTTTTCTTTCATCTCAGGTTTTTTTCTTGCCATTCCCATTAGCTGTCCCCATCACCTTTAGAGAGCATCTGAGTTTCCCATTTCACTAGAGTGTTTCTCCTAGATATTCTATTATGGCTGTAATGGTGTTGCCATGTGCCTAGAGGCCCTTCTCCACTATGGTTAAAGCAGCTCTGCTGACGACAGAGGAGATCATGGGTCCACAGACTACTGTCTCTAGCTGCCATTCTAGCCAGCTCCCTTACATTCAATGACTCTTCTAAGGATATACCACATGCTTCTCTAGAGGCCTGAAGTAGCTTTCTTTGGAGGTGGCTTGAGTATATATTCTTCTGGAAAATTTGGAATCAAGGTCAGGTTTCAGTCAGATTTTACATCTAAAATACTATTTTCTTGATTTCCTGTTAGTAACCAAAACAGAAAGTTGAGATTTTAACACAGTGGCTAGCAAGTCAGAGGACCTATGATCTAGATATATATTATCCACTAACAGTGGACTTTCTGTTGTCAATATACATGTCCTAGTCTTTGTGGAATACCTGTTACCGCCATAATATTTACTGAGGGGGTCAATGGGGTGGTTCATCCAAGATGATTTCTGTGTTTTCTCCAGTTTCATTAGTTCAATCACCTGTAGCATTGTGATGATAAAAGACCAAACAATTGATTATATTTATGTTAGATTCTTTTAATAATTAAATATATATTACATGCCTACTTTGTATGAGAGACTGCTCCAAGCACTGATAAAATCCAAATATTAATATATATCTACTATAGAGAATGTTTGACAAAAGTTGAAGAGTAATCTATAGAAATTAATAAACACAACACTCTAAATGAATCTTTCTCTATGCTTGAAGCAACCATTCACCCATATCAGCACCTGTTCCACATACATCTTCTACAACTCTCTCAGCTTTCATGTGGAGTGTGTGTGCATGCGTGTGTGTGTGTGTGTGTGTGTGTGTGATATGTATACACCTGTATGTGTAACACCACCAAGAATTTTCTTCAAAATATAAAATACAATTTGAAATACATAATCATATTCCAATTATCATCTTCTTCAAATTAGTATTCTTCTCTTAAATATTTAAATGATATCAAATTCAAATTAAATTCATCTACCCCTCTAGAATTTTATACCCAAGGAAATATATAAAGAAATGTTTGATAAGGACATTATAGTGGATTGACTTTGTATATTTTGTTAAATATCTGACTTAAATATTCAATAAGGAAGGAAAGAAAGTAGTATGAAGCAAAAAATGTAGAAGGAAGGAGAAGCACAGTAAGAAAAAGGAGGGAGGAAGGAGAATAAGGAGAAAGAAAGAAATGAATGGAAAGGTAGAGAGGGGGGAAAGATGGCAGGAAGAAATGGAGGAGGAAGAATGAAGGGGAGGAAGCTGAAAGGAAGAGTGAAAGAGCTGGCAAAAGAAAAGAAAGACAGGAAATGTACTAAAAAAGAAAAGGTGTAATTAAGAGGAGAGAATCATAGAGTGAAAGGGAAAAAACTTTTGGTCAACTGAACCCAATGGGCAAGTGACCAGCAGAAATGTGACCCACAGCAAGGACTTGCTTTCCTTTCATTTGTTTTATTTCTTATATTCCAGAATATGAATGCAAGACTGTACTAAATGCACTTTTCTTGTTCAACAATAAGTTTTCTTAATCTGGGTGTGGCGGCCCATCTCTTTAATCCCAGTACTTGGGAGCCAAAGGAAGGTAGATCTCTGTGAGTTTGAAGCCAGCTTTTTCTACATAGAGAGTCTCAGACACCCAGGGCTACATTCTAAGACCTTGTGTTAAAAAACAGATAGATAGATAGACAGACAAACAGACAGACAATAAATATTTTGTGCAGAATTCTTGATACAGCTAAAAGTGTCTCCATGTTAAAGGGAAAGGAATAGGCCTGCAACTTCTATAGTGCATCTCACGCTCCAAGGCCTAGGTAACATTACAGAAGAGGGGGCAGACAGATTGTACTGGCTGGAGGGTTGGTAGGTATGCTATAGAATGTCTTCCCTGATCCTGGGAAATGATATTCCCAGTTCCATCATAACTGCAAAGCATCTATGAACACATGAAAAAGACTTGCACATATCAGAAAAAAGTGAGCCATGAAAGTAGGAGGATGACTAGCTGGGAAGAATGGAATGAAAGGAACGGGATCACAGTGTGTTGTATACAATTAAGAAACTTCCAAAAACTAACTCTACAAAGCTCAGCATGAAGATATCTACATGCAACCCTAGCAAGCATCCTGTCTACTACTGCTTGTGGGCAGCTAAAAGATATCAAGCAAGTGGTTGTTGTGGGTTTTATGCTTCAATAACTTGCCTTTATCTACTTCTGTGGGACCAGGTTCAGCAAGAAGAATCAGGACAGCATCAAACCTTACACGTACCTGCCCTTTGGGAAAGGACCCAGGAACTGTATTGGCATGAGGTTTGCTCTCATGAACATGAAAGTTGCTCTTGTCAGAGTCCTGCAGAACTTCTCCTTCCAACCTTGTAAGGAAACTCAGGTCGGTGTGATTTCTCAATAACTTACATGTAATTTGGTGTTTTTTTTTATTCGATATAATTTATTTACATTTCAAATGATTTCCCCTTTTCTAGCGTAATTTGGTGTTTTAATTGGGGGGCATCTATGTGCAAAGAAGTATATGCTTGCTCGCATTTTAATTTATTCTGAGTCAAGTAACTTCTTTTGTGACTGTGGATGGTTAGGTTCTGCAGTTTAGCAACTGTATCTTTTGCTTAAAAAAAGTATAACCATTCTCTAAACTCAGGGGCTGGAGAGTGGTTCATTCAGGGAATTGTCTTCATTGTAAGCAAGAAGATTTGGAGCTTGATACCCCAGGGAACGGGCATGCCCAAGGATGGATAGGATGGAGGTGGGTGGGTGGGTGTGGGAGCACCCTCTCAGAAACAAAGTGGATGAGGTAAAGGATCCTAGGAGGGCACTGGGAGGGGGCAACACTGAATGTATATAAAAATAATTAAAAATTAATAATATTATAGAAAAATGTATGCCAATTTTCTAAATTTAGGGCCTGGAAAGTAGTGCATTTAGGAAAATGTTTGTGTTGTGAGCATGAAGACTCGAGTTTTATACTCAGAGCCCAAATTTGTAAAACCTTGTATGGCTCTTAGGGAATGACACCCGAAGAAAGAATAGTTTTCACGTGCTTATGTGTCATATTCTTCCTTAATGAATCTCTTTCTTGCTCTGTGCTTGGTGACACCTCATTACTTGACCCTCACTGTGCTTTATGCAACTGTTGCAGATTCCCTTAAAACTAAGAAAGAAAGGATTTTTTCAACCAGAAAAACCCATCATTCTAAGGGCTGTATCAAGAGATTGAACCATACGTGGAACTTGACATTGCACCTACTGTAACGCAGTGTTTCAGGGCACCATAAGCCAACTCATTTGTGAAGAAAATGCAGAAATGAAGATGGGATTGATTCTCTTCATCTACGGGGGACTCTGGGCCTTCACCCAGCTGCTCACTTCCTCTAGTCACCAAAGTTCAACAATCACATGCTTCCCAAAATAGACAAAAGCAAGAGTACTTTGTGTTTATTTCAGTTTGTTTTAGTTTGGATTTGGTTAGATTTAGATAGCTGGTTTGTTGTTTTGGGAACAGTGTCACATTTACCCCAGGCTGGATTTGAACTCACAACATAGCAGTGGATATCCTGGAGCCCTTTATATCACCTTCCAAATGCTGAATTATAGTTTGGCACTACTGAGCCCAGCTAAACTGTCACCTCACAGAAGAATGACAGTTGTCTTTGTTAGATAGCAATGGTGCTCTTGTTTGTTTGGATGTTTTTGCCAAATTAGATCTTCTTTAATCCTACATCTGACAGAGGGCTAGTATCTCAAATATATAAAGAACTTAAGAAGTTAGACAACAACAACCCACTTAACCCAATTTAAAAAATGAGGTACAGAGAAAAATAATTCTCAACAGAAGATTGTTGAATGACTGAGAAGCACCTAAAGAAAAATGTTCAAAATCCTTAGTCATAAAGGAAATGCAAATAAAATGACTCTGAGATTTCACTTCACACCCATGCATTCAGAATGACTAAGATTAAAAATTTAAGAGATAGCACATGCTGGTGAGGTTGTAGAGGATGCACACATGTCTTAATTATGGTTTCTATTGCTGTAATATACCTCCATGACAAAATGCATCATGTGGAGGGAAAAATTTATCCCTCTTACAGTTTTTCATCAGTCCACCTGCTATAGATTTCAGGACAAGACTTCAAGGCAGGAACCTGGAGGTTGGAACTGAAGCAGAGGCCATGGAGAAACACTTCTTACTAATTTGCTCCTTCCGGGTTGCTCAGTCTGCTTTCTTATACAACTCAGGACCACTTTACCAGAGGTGACACTCTCCACTGTTGGCTGGGCTTCCCACATCAATCATTAATCAAGAAAACACGCATTGGGCGTGGTGGCCTACAGTAATCCAAGAACGCTAGAGGCAAAAGCAGGTGTCTCTCTATGAGTTCTAGTCCAGCCAGGGCTACACATTGAGGGTTGGGTGGGAAAACAGGGGGAGGGAAGGGGACTGATGAGACTTTCGGGGAGTGGGGGTCCAGAAAAGGGGAAATCATTTGAAATGTAAATAAATATATCAATAAAAAAAGTCTATGGTGAATGAGAGTTTTGCTGGGTATAGTAGTCTTGGCTGACATTTGTGTTCTCTTAGAGTCTGCATGAGATCTGCCCAGGATCTTCTAGCTTTCATGGTCTCTGGTGAGAAGTCTGGTGTGATTCTGATAGGTCTTCCTTTATATGTTACTTGGCCTTTCTCTCTTACTGCCTTTAATATTCTTTCTTTGTTTAGTGCATTTGGAGTTTTGATTATTATGTGACGGGAGGTATTTCTGCTCAGGTCCAGTCTGTTTGGAGTTCTGTAGGCTTCTTGTATATTCATAGGCATCTCTCTCTTTAAGTTAGGAAAGTTTTCTTCCATAATTTTGTTGAAGATATTTGCTGGCCCTTTCTGTTGTAAATCTTCACTCTCATCTATACCTATAATCCTTAGGTTTGGTCTTCTCATTGTATCCTGGATTTCCTGGATGTTCTGGGATACAAGCTTTTTGCATTTTGTATTTTCTTTGACAGTTGAGTCAATGGTTTCTATGGTATCTTCGGCATCTGAGATTCTTTCTTCCATCTCTTGTATTCTGTTGTTTATATTTGCATCTATGGCCCCTGATTTCTTCTCAAGGTTTTCTATCTCCAAAGTTGTCTCCCTTTGTGATTTCTTAGTTGTTTCTACTTCTGTTTTTAGGTCCAGGATGGTTTCGCTCAGTTCCATCATTTTTTTGTCTGTGTTTTCCTGTAATTCTTTAAGAGATTTTTGTGTTTCCTCTTTCATGACTTCTGCCTGTTGACTCAAGTTCTCCTGCATTTCTTTAAGTTTTTTTTTCCTTTCTTCTTTATTGGCTTCTATCTCTTGGGCCTTATTCTCCTGCATTTCTTTAAGTGTTTTTTGTGTTTCCATTATATGGGTTTCTAGCTTATTCATGTTCCTCTGCATTTCTTTAAGAGATTCATTCATGTCCTTTTTGTGTTCTTCTAGCAGCATCATGAACAGTGATTTTAAATCCAAATCTTGTTTCTCTGGTGTGTTGGCATAACCAGGACTTGCTGATGTTGGAGAGTTTGGTTCAGATGCTGCCATATTGCCTAGATTTCTGTTAGTAGCGTTCCTGCGTTTGCCCTTTGCCATCTTGTTCTCTGGAGCTAATTGGTCTTGTCTCTGGCTGGTGTTTCAGCCTCCTGAGAGGCTCTAGGGCTATTTCTGCACCACTGGAGGGCAGGGTTTCCCCTGTTGCAGATTGCTAATGTGCTTTCCTCCTCTTGGGTGCCCTTGCAGCCCTAGTGTTCTTTGCCCCAGATTGTGTCTGTGAGCCAGAAGGTGCCCATTTGCTCCTTCAGGGAGTGCTGAGGCTGTATGCTGTAGGGACCTTTTCTGCATGCTGATCTCTCTGCTGGGCAGCGGAACTCCCAACCGGGTTGGTGCACACAAGGCTAGCCTAGCTGCTCAGGCCCTGAGTCTAGGCAAAAGCCTGGCAGGCCAATGTCTGAGCAAAGTTCCCCTCAGCTGTGAGTGTTAATTGGGTCTGTCAGGTGGCTAGGATGGTGGCGTGTGTGCGCTCCCTGAGAGTGCTGGGAGAGTCTGCTGGGCTAACAACTTCCTGGCCTCACCATCCCTGACCTCAAGAGCAATAGTGATAAAAACTGCATGGTATTGGTACAGAAATAGACATGTTGATCAATGGACTAGAATTTAAGACCCAGAAATAAAACTACACACTTACAGACACTTGATCTTTGACAAAGAAGCTAAAAATATACAGTGGAAAAAAGAAAGCATCTTCAATAAATGGTTGTGGTCTAACTAATTGTCTATATGTAGAAAATGAAAATAGGCCCATATTTGTCACCTTGCACAAAGCTCAAGTCCAAGTGGATCAAGGACTTCAACATAAAACCAGATACACTGAATCTAATGGAAGAGAAAGTGGGAAAGAGCCTTAAACTCATTGGCACAGGGGGAAACTTCCTAAACAGAACTCCAGTGGCTCATGGTCTATGATCAAGAATTGATGAATGGGATCTCATGAAACTGGAAATCTTCTGTAAGGCAAAGGACATAGTCAATAAGACAAATCAGCAACCTACAGAATGGGAAAAATCTTCACTAACCCAACATCTGATAGAGGGCTAATATCCAAAATTTATAAAGAACTCAGGAAGCTATTCACAAAAACACAAACAACCCAATCAACAACAACAACAACAACAAAAATGGGTTATAGAACTAAACCGAGATTTCATAAGAGAGGAATCTCAAATGGCTGAGAAGCCCTTTTAAAATGTTCAAAGTCCTTAGTGATCAGAGAAAAGCACATCAAAATGACCCAGAGAGTCCACCTGACACCAATCAGAATGGCTAAGATCAATGGCTAAGATCAGGTGACAACACATGTTGGAAAACCTCCCATGCTCATGGATCGCCAGAATCAATATAGTTAAAATGGCCATTTTGCCAAAAGCAATATACAGATTCAATGCAATACCCATCAAAATCCCAACTCAATTCTTTACAGAGATAGAAAAAGCAATTAACAAATTCATCTGGAATAACAAAAAACCCAGGATAGCTAAAACTATTCTCAGCAACAAAAGAAATTCTGCGGGAATCAGTATCCCTGACCTCAAGCAATACTACAGAGCAATAGTGTTAAAAACTGCATGGTATTGGTACAGTGACAGGCAGGCAGATCAATGGAACAGGATTGAAGATCCAGAAATGAACCCACACACCTATGGCCACTTGATCCTCGACAAAGGGGCTGAAAACATCCAATGGAAAAAAGATAGCCTTTTCAACAAATGGTGCTGGTTCAACTGGAGGTCAGCATGCAGAAGAATGTGAATTGATCCATCTTTATCGCCTTGTACTAAGCTCAAATCCAAATGGATCAAGAACCTCCACATAAAGCCAGACACTCTGAAGCTAATAGAAAAGAAACTGGGGAAGACCCTTGAGGACATTGGTACAGGGAGAAAATTTCTGAACAGAACGCCAATAGCGTATGCTCTAAGATCAAGAATTGACAAATGGGACCTCATAAAATTACAACGTTTCTGTACGGCAAAGGACACCACCAAAAGGACAAATCGGCAACCAACAAATTGGGAAAAGATCTTCACCAATCCTACATCAGATAGAGGGCTAATATCCAATATATATAAAGAACTTAAGAAGTTAGTCTCCAGAAAACCAAACAACCCTATTAAAAAATGGGGTACAGAGTTAAACAGGGAATTCTCACCTGAAGATCTTCGGATGGCAGAGAAGCATCTTAAAAAATGCTCAACTTCATTAGCCATTAGAGAAATGCAAATCAAAACATCCCTGAGATTTCACCTTACACCAGTCAGAATGGCTAAGATTAAAAATTCAGGAGACAGCAGGTGTTGGAGAGGATGTGGAGAAAGAGGAACACTCCTCCACTGCTGGTGGGGTTGCAAATTGGTACAACCACTCTGGAAATCAGTCTGGCGGTTCCTCCGAAAACTGGGCACCTCACTTCCAGAAGATCCTGCTATACCACTCCTGGGCATATACCCAGAGGATTCCCCACCATGTAATAAGGATACATGCTCTACTATGTTCATAGCAGCCCTATTTATAATTGCCAGATGCTGGAAAGAACCCAGGTATCCCTCAACAGAAGAGTGGATGCAAAAAATGTGGTATATCTACACAATGGAGTACTATTCAGCCATTAGAAACAATGAATTCATGAAATTCTTAGGCAAATGGATGGAGCTAGAAAACATCATACTAAGTGAGGTAACCCAGACTCAAAAGGTGACTCATGGTATGCACTCACTAATAAGTGGATATTAACCTAGAAAACTGGAATACCCCAAACATAATCCATACATCAAATGAGGTACAAGAAGAAAGGAGGAGTGGCCCCTTGTTCTAGAAAGACTCAGTGATGAAGTATAGGGCAAAACCAGAACGGGGAAGTGGCAAGGGGTCGGTGGGAGGACAGGGGGAGAAAAGGGGCTTATGGGACTTTCGGGGAGTCGGGGGCTAGAAAAGGGGAAATCATTTGAAATGTAAATGAAAAATATATCGAATAAAAAAAAATAAAGATAAAAAAAAGTCAAAATTGGCTGAGTAGTGGTGGCGCTATACCAGCACTCTCGGGAGGCAGAGGCTGATGGATCGAGGCCAGCCTGGCCTACAGAGTGATTTCTAGGGCTGTCAGGGTTGTTACACAAACACTCTAACACACACACACACACACACACACACACTACAGATTTCCCTACAGGCCAGTCTTCGCAGCAATTTTCCCCATTAAGATTCCTTCTTCCCAGATGACCCTAGCTTATATCAAGGTGACATTAATAAAGAGCCAGCATGATACCCTGAACCCAACTTTTGATATCTTTCCATAAATTCTCAAAGCCCAGAAGCTGAGGAGGTAAGTCAGTAAAGTGATTGCCACGCAAGGACAAAGACATGAAGCATTTTCCCAGCATTCACAGAAAAAGAGAGGAGAGGAGGAGCCTGGAGCTGCTGTTTAGTGAGTATAGCCAATTGGTGAGAGACCTTGCCTCAAAAACTAAGGTGGAGAGCAATAGGAGAAGACACTTGATGTTGACCTGTAACCTACATGCATTCTCAAAGGTGTTGGCAACCACATACACATAGATATAACACATTCACAGTCTCAAAGCTCCTGTTAACGGACTTGTTGTCAATGAGTCTCTGTCTGTTACTTTCAACTTGGCCCCCTTTGAACAAGTCTCCCTTCTTTGTCCTCTATTTCTATTCATCTTTTTAATTATCTCATGCAGATAATTAGAGCACATTCAGCTTGTGCTGTGGGAATTGTCAGAACCCAGACTTTTGCCCTAACCCTGGTATCAGATCAATAAGCAAGACTATTTATTTCTGAGCCTAATACTTTCTTAGCTGTTATCTAAAATTGAACTTTGACTTGTTAGGGATACAGAAAATGGTTAGTACATCAATGCTGATGAGTCTGTGTGTTTCAAACTTCCATGTGATTAAATTTTACTTAAATGTGCTGTAAACATCACCTTGTCCTCTCAGATTACAACTAGAATTGCTTCTGGCTGTAACTCACCTCTGTCCTCTGTGTGGCTGTGAGTCATCTGTGTAGTTTTAGCAAGTTGTTAAAGACATGTGGTAAAGAATTCAATTAATGTGTGTGGGGATGAGAGTGCTGAGGTTATCAGGATGGATTTCATCACCTAATGTCTGTTTGTATTTCTGCAGCTCCATCTTCAGTATTTTCATCTCTCCATGTTTAAAGCTACCATTTAAAATAGAACAAAGTTCAGAAAAAGCATGATTCTCTTTATGGTCCTTTGTAGGATAACACTGCATTAGATTTCCCACAGTACTGACTGGGTTTTAGTTTCAGGAAATGACTAGGCTATCTATCCTTACACAGTTAGGCTACAGGCCTATAGTGGATAGGACAGATAATATTCATGTTAACCCTATTTCAAGATCCTCTCATGTAAATTAAGTGTTTCAGAGTAAACTGTTATTTCCATAAGAGTTTTATATCTTATGTGCATGTGGTGTGTGTGTATGTTTGTGTGTGTGTGTGTGTGTGTGTACACACAAGCACACGTCAAAAATCAACACATGGCGGCGGCGGCGGCAGTACAGCAGTGGCTGGTCCAGCTGAAGGGCCATCAGCAGTGGAACCAAGGCGACACAGGGTCCAGTTAGGCCCTGTGCCCACGACCACTGACCTTTGCTGACCAGCCGGGCTGCAAACAGCTGCGGTTTTGCGGCGCCTTTCGCTGCACAGAAGCCACTTCAGAACTCGGCCTCTCCATCTTGATTTCGAACTCCAGTGACATCGGACAGTCTGAGGTACACAAACATAATCCGAGGCCAACACCGCGGGGGTCTGAGCCCGACGGGCATTGGCCTGCACCCAGGCCCTGGGCTGTTCGGGGGGCCATTGGGGTGCCAACCCAGCCAGGAGGTTTTTTTGCCCGGGCCTGCGCGCGCCGCCATTTTGCCTGCAGGAAGACAGAGAGCTCTGGTGGGCAGAGCCTTAACAGGCATAGCCTGAGGCTAACAAAGCAGGGGTCTAGGCCCCAAAAGGCACAGGACTGACCCTGAGAACTGGGCGGCTTGGTGGGCCATCTGTGAGTCAACCCGCCCAGGAGGTTGTTAGCACAGCAGACTCTCCCGGCGCTTTCGGGGAGCGCGGGCGCACACGCCCGCCATCCTGGTCACCTGGCGGACCCAATTAACAGTCATAGCCCTAGGGGAACTTGGCTCGGACCTTGGCCTCCCAGGCTTTTGCCTGGACTCAGGGCCTGGGCGGCCAGGCTAACCTTGTGTGCGCCAGCCCGGTTGGGGGATCGGCTGCCCAGCGGAGTGATCGGAACACAGGGGAGGTCCCAGCAACATACAGCTCCGGCGCTCCCTGGGGGTGCACACGGGCTCCATCTGGTCCACAGACACAATCTGGGGCAAGGCCTCAGGCGGCAGCCCTCAGCTCAACTCTCTCCGTTTCAGGACCCAGAGCAGCCTGGGCAGCGGCACCACATCTCCAGGTCCTGCAAGAGGCTAGAGGGGATTCCGGGCGGCCAGCTGGGAAAAGTCAGTGTGCTCCAGTGAATCCAGCGGGCCCCAGCGGGAGCCTTCGGGTGCCTGCTTCGGAATCTGAACAGCCTGGGCAGCAGCACCCTGTCTACAGGCAGTGCAGGGGGTAAGCTGTGCACCAGAGGCCAACTGGGAAGGGGCAGCTTGCACTGGTGAGTCCAGCACTGACAAGACCAAGTAACACCACTGAGAACTAGATGGCAAAAGGCAAACGCAGGAACGTCACTAACAGAAATCAAGCCAATATGGCAACATCTGAATCCAATTCTCCTCTACCAGCATGTCCTGGATACCCCAACACACCAGTAAAACAAGATTTGGATTTAAAATCACTGGTCATGATGCTGGTACAGGAACACATGAAGGACATACTTAAAGAAATTCAGGAGAAAATGGATCAAAAGTTAGAAGCCCTTGCAAGGGAAACACAAAAATCATTGAAAGAAATCCAGGAGAATACAAAAGCCAGCAATGAGGAAACACACAAAAAAAAAACTTAAAGAAATACAGGAGAACTTTGGTCAACAGGCTGAGGTCATGAAAGAGGAAACACAAAAATCTCTTAAAGAATTACAGGAAAGCACAAACAAGCAAGTGAAGGAGCTAAGCAAAACCATCCAGGATCTAAAATCAGAAGTAGAAACAACTAAGAAAACTCAAAGGGAGACAACTTTGGAGATAGAAAGCCTTGGGAAGGAATCAGGGGACAGAGATGCAAATATCAACAACAGAATACAAGAGATAGAAGAAAGAATCTCAGATGCTGAAGATTCCATAGAAACCATGGACTCAACAGTTAAGGAAAATGCAAAATGCAAAAAGCTTGTAACCCAAAATATCCAGGAAATCCAGGACACAATGAGAAGACCAAACCTAAGGATTATAGGCATAGATGAGAGTGAAGATTTACAACTTAAAGGGCCAGCAAATATCTTCAATAAAATTATGGAAGAAAACTTCCCTAACCTAAAGAGAGAGATGACCATGAATATACAAGAAGCCTACAGAACTCCAAACAGACTGGACCAGAACAGAAATACTTCCCGTCACATAATAATCAAAACACCAAATGTTCTAAACAAAGAAAGAATATTAAAGGCAGTAAGAGAAAATGGCCAAGTAACATATAAAGGAAGACCTATCAGAATCACAGCAGACTTTTCACCTGAGACTATGAAGGCTAGAAGGTCCTGGGCAGATCTCATGCAGACTCTAAGAGAACACAAATGCCAACCAAAACTACTATATCCAGCAAAACTCTCAATCACCATAGATGGAGAAACTAAGATATTTCATGACAAAACCAAGTTTACCCAATATCTATGCACAAACCCAGCCTTACAAAGGATAATAGGAGGACAACACCAATACAAGGAGGGAAACTTCACCCTGGAAAAAGCAAGATAGTATCATCAAACCCAAAAAAAGTTAAGCAATCAAATTTAAAAAATAACATCAAAAATGATAGGAAGTAACAATCACTATTCCTTAATATCTCTTAACATCAATGGACTTAATGCCCCAATAAAAAGACACAGACTAACTGACTGGATACGAAAACAGGACCCTACATTTTGCTGCTTACAGGAAACACACCTCAGGGTCAAAGACAAACACTACCTTAGAGTAAAAGGCTGGAAGACAATTTTACAAGCAAATGGTCTCAGGAAACAAGCTGGAGTAGCCATTTTAATATCAGATAAAATTGACTTTCAACCCAAAGTCATCAAAAGAGACTCTGAGGGACACTTCTTGCTGGTCAAAGGAAAAATACAACAAGAAGAACTCTCAATCCTGAACATCTATGCTCCAAATGCAAGGGCACCCTCTTTTGTAAAAGAAACTGTATTAAAACTCAAAGCACACATTGCACCTAACACAATAATTGTGGGTGACTTCAACACTGCACTTTCCTCAATCACAGTCCATAAAATCTACCATATAATTGGTCACAAGACAGACCTCAACAAATATAAGAAGATCGAACTAATCCCATGCCTCCTATCTGATCACTATGGAGTAAAAGTGGTCTTCAATAGCAACAGAAACAACAGAAAACCCACATACACGTGGAAACTGAACAATACTCTACTCAATGATACCTTGGTCAAGGAAGAAATAAAGAAAGAAATTAAAGACTTTTTAGAACACAATGAAAATGAAAACACAACATACCCAAATCTATGGGACACAATGAAAGCAGTGCTAAGAGGAAAACTCATAGCCCTGAGTGCCTCCAAAAAGAAAATGGAGAGAGCATACATTACCAGCTTAATGACACACCTGAAAGCCCTGGAACAAAAAGAAGCTGTTTCACCCAGGAGGAGTAGAAGGCAGGAAATCATCAAACTCAGGGCCGAAATCAATCAAGTAGAAACAAAGAGAACCATACAAAAAATCAACAAAACCAGGAGCTGGTTCTTTGAGAAAATCAACAAGATAGATAAACCCTTAGCCAGACTAACCAAAGGGCACAGAGAAAGTATCCAAATTAACAAACTTAGAAATGAAAAGGGAGATATAACATTGGAAACTGAGGAAATCCAAAAAATCATCAGATCCTACTACAAGAGACTGTATTCAACACAACTGGAGAATCTGGAGGAAATGGACAATTTCCTTGACAGATACCAAATACTAAAATTTAATCATGACCAACTAGACCATCTAAACAGTCCCATAATGCCTAAAGAAATAGAAGGAGTCATAGAAAGTCTTCCAACCAAAAAAAGCAGAGGACCAGATGGTTTCAGTGCAGAATTCTATCAGACCTCAAAGAAGAGTTAACACCAATAATCCTCAAACTATTCCACAAAATAGAAACAGAAGTAACACTACCCAATTCCTTCTACGAAGCCACAATTATGCTGATACCAAAGCCACACAAAGATCCAACAACAAAAGAGAACTTCAGACCAATTTCCCTTATGAACATCGATGCAAAAATACTCAATAAAATTCTTGCCAACCGAATCCAAGAACACATCAAAACAATCATCCACCATGATCAAGTAGGCTTTATCCCGGGAATGCAGGGTTGGTTCAATATATGGAAATCCATCAATACAATCCACTACATAAACAAACTCAAAGAACAAAACCACATGTTCATTTCTTTGGATGCTGAAAAATCATTTGACAAAATTCAGCATCCTTTCATGTTTAAAGTCTTGGAGAGAACAGGAATTCAAGGCCCATACCTAAACATAGTAAAAGCAATATACAGCAAACCGGTAGCCAGCATCAAACTAAATGGAGAGAATCTTGAAGCAATCCCACTGAAATCAGGGACCAGACAAGGCTGCCCCCTTTCTCCTTATCTTTTCAATATTGTACTTGAGGTACTAGCTCGGGCAATTCGACACCATAAGGAGGTCAAAGGGATACAAATTGGAAAGGAAGAAGTCAAACTATCATTATTTGCAGACGACATGATTGTCTACCTAAGTGACCCAAAAAAACTCCACTAGAGAGCTCCCACAGCTGATAAACAACTTCAGCAAAGTGGCAGGTTATAAAATCAACTCAAGCAAATCAGTGGCCTTCCTATACTCAAAGGATAAGCAGGCTGAGAAAGAAATTAGGGAAATGACCCCCTTCACAATAGCCACAAACAGTATAAAGTACCTTGGGGTGACTCTTACCAAACATGTGAAAGATCTTTATGACAAGAACTTCAAGACTCTGAAGAAGGAAATGGAAGAAGACCTCAAAAAATGGGAAAACCTCCCATGCTCATGGATCGGTAGAATCAATATAGTTAAAATGGCCATTTTGCCTAAAGCAATATACAGATTCAATGCAATACCCATCAAAATCCCAACTCAATTCTTCACAGAGTTAGAAAGAGCAATTATCAAATTCATCTGGAACAACAAAAAACCCAGGATAGCTAAAACTATTCTCAGCAACAAAAGAAAATCTGGGGGAATCAGTATCCCTGACCTCAAGCAATACTACAGAATAGTGTTAAAAACTGCATGGTATTGGTACAGTGACAGGCAGGAGGATCAATGGAACAGGATTGAAGATCCAGAAATGAACCCACACACCTATGGCCACTTGATCCTCGACAACGAGGCTGAAAACATCCAATGGAAAAAAGATAGCCTTTTCAACAAATGGTGCTGGTTCAACTGGAGGTCAGCATGCAGAAGAATGCGAATTGATCCATCCTTGTCTTCTTGTACTAAGCTCAAATCCAAATGGATCAAGGACCTCCACATAAAGCCAGACACTCTGAAGCTAATAGAAAAGAAACTGGGGAAGACCCTTGACTACATCGGTACAGGGAGAAAGTTTCTGAACAGAACACCAATAGCGTATGCTCTAAGAGCAAGAATTGACAAATGGGACCTCATAAGGTTACAGAGTTTCTGTAAGGCAAAGGACACCATTAAGAGGACAGATCGGCAACCAACAAATTGGGAAAAGATCTTCACCAATCCTACATCAGATAGAGGGCTAATATCCAATATATATAAAGAACTCAAGGAGTTAGACTCCAGAAAAGCAAACAACCCTATTAAAAAATGGGGTACAGAGTTAAACAAAGAATTCTCACCTGAAGAACTTCGGATGGCGGAGAAGCATCTTAAAAAATGCTCAACTTCATTAGTCATTAGGGAAATGCAAATCAAAACAACACTAAGATTTCATCTTACACCAGTCAGAATGGATAAGATTAAAAATTCAGGAGACAGCAGGTGTTGGAGAGGGTGTGGAGAAAGAGGAACACTCCTCCACTGCTGGTGGGGTTGCAAATTGGTACAACCACTCTGGAAATCAGTCTGGCGGTTCCTCCGAAAACTGGGCACCTCACTTCCAGAAGATCCTGCTATACCACTCCTGGGCATATACCCAGAGGATTCCCCACCATGTAATAAGGATACATGCTCTACTATGTTCATAGCAGCCCTATTTATAATTGCCAGATGCTGGAAAGAACCCAGGTATCCCTCAACAGAAGAGTGGAGGCAAAAAATGTGGTATATCTACACAATGGAGTACTATTCAGCCATTAGAAACAATGAATTCATGAAATTCTTAGGCAAATGGATGGAGCTAGAGAACATCATACTAAGTGAGGTAACCCAGACTCAAAAGGTGACTCATGGTATGCACTCACTAATAAGTGCTTATTAACCTAGAAAACTGGAATACCCAAAACATAATCCACACATCAAATGAGGTACAAGAAGAAAGGGGGAGTGGCCCCTGGTTCTGGAAAGACTCAGTGAAACAGTATTCGGCAAAACCAGAACGGGGAAGTAGGAAGGGGTCGGTGGGAGGACAGGGGAAGATAAGGGGGCTTATGGGACTTTCGGGGGTGGGGGGCTAGAAAAGGGGAAATAATTTGAAATGTAAATAAATTATATCGAATAAAAAAAAAAGAAAAAAAATCCCTGTCCTCAAAAATTGTACAAACTATTAGTGAAGGAAATGTGATAACTGTTATAAGTTTATGTGATTGGTATCTCAAATGGTCTTTTAGCTTTGGCATTTCTTTCCTTTTACTTCTTCTTTAGTAGTAAATGTGTGGGTGGTTCTCCCTAAGGAGGCCATACCCATACCTGAGTATATCCAACTTTATTCTGAACACCTCTCTTTCTCTTAATCATTGTGCCTATATTAAAATCTCCTTGATAAAATTAAAAAAAATCAACACATGTCAAAAATTCAACATCAGAAGTCTTTCTCAACCAAACTCCTTCTCAGACTCCTTGAGACAGAGTCTCTCACTGGATCTGACCGGACAGCAAGATCCTGGATCCTTTCTGGTTCTACCACCCCACCACTGGAGTTACATGTGTGGCTTTCTGACTTGCATTCCAGGAATTCTAACTAAGGTCCTCACACTTATGTAAACATTGCTTCTCTCTTAACCTGGTTTTATATAGTTTTTCTTTCTTCTTTTTTGTTGGATATGTTATTTATTTACATTTCAAATGTTACCCCCTTTCCTGATTTCCCTCAGAAACCTCCTATTACATCCCCCTCATCCTGCTTCTATGAGGGTGTGCCCCCCACCCACCAACCCACTCCTGCCTCCCCACCCTCACATTCCCCTACACTAGAACATCGAGCCTTCACAGGACCAAGGACCTCTTTTTTTTATTGACTATCATCTTCATTTACATTGCCAATGGTAAAAACTTTCCTGATTTCCCCCTCCCCAAAGACCCCAACCCCTCCTCCCACCCTCTGTATCCATGTATATGCCCCTCCACCCGATCCACTCCCACATCACCCCCACCTCGATTTCTCTATGTTGGGGCATCTAATGAGCCTTTACCTGACCAAGGACCACTCCTCCCACTGATGCCCAACAAGGCATTCCTCTGACACATTTTTGTCTGGAACCATTTGTACCCCTTGGTTGATGGTTTAGTTCCTGAGAGTCCTGGGGCATCTGAGTGGCCAAAACCATTGTTCTTCCCATGGAACGGTAAACCCCTTCAGCTTTTCTGGACCACCCTCTAGCTCCTCCATTGGGGACCCCATGCCCAGTCCAATGGTTGGCTGCTAGCATCTGCCTCTGTATTTGTAAGGTTCTGGCAGGGCCCCAAGTGGCTCTTCTATTGATGCCTGACAAGGTCATCCTCTGCTACGTATACAGCTTGTGGCTCCCTCTATGTCTACTCCTTCGTTGGTGGTTTAGAGCTCTGTGGGATCTGGTTCATTGATATTGTTCTTCCTATGGGGTTGCAAATCCTTCAGCTCCTTCAGCCCTTTCTCTAACTCTTCTATCAGGGACCCCACGCCCAGTCCAACAGTTGGTTTGTGAGCATCCCCCTCTGTATTTGTTAGGCTCTGGCAGAGCTTTTCAGGAGACACATACATCAGGCTCCTGTCAGCATGCACTTCTTGGCATCCACAATAGTGTCTGCATTTGGTGACGGTTTATGGGATGGATCCACATGTGAGGCAGACTCTGGATGGTCTTTCCCTCAGTCTTCTCTGCACTTTGCTTCTTTATTTGCTCCTGTGAGTATTGTGTTACTCCTTCTAAGAAGGACCAAAGCACCCACACTTTGGTCTTCCTTCTTCTTGAACTTCATGTGGTCTGTGAATTGTAACTTGTTTATTCTGAGCTTTTGGGCTAATATCCACCTATCAGCAAGTGCAGGCCATGTGTGTTCTTTTGTGATTGGGTTACTTCACTCAGGATGATATTTTCTAGTGCCATCCATTTGCCTAAAAATGTTGTGATTTCCTTGTTTTTAATAGCTGACTAGTACTCCATTGTGTAAATATATCACTTTTTCTGTATCCATTCCTCTCTGTTGAAGGACATCTGGGATCCTTCCAGCTTCTGACTATTATAAACAAGGCTGTTACGAACATAGTGGAACTTGTACCCTTGTTATATCTTGGATCCCTCTTGTTGAATTAGGAAAGGATGAAGGAAGCTGAGAAGAAGGGCAATCCTGTAGGAGGACTTAGCAGTCTAAATTAATCTGGACTCCGAGATGTCTCAAACACTGGACCACCAAACAGTCAGCATACACCAGCTGATATGAGGTCCTCAACACACATACAGTAGAGGACTGCCAGGGATGTGCTCATCCAGAGATGACACACCTAACCCTCAAGAGACCAGAGGCCCTAGGAAGTTTAGAGGTTAGGTGGGGTGGGGTGTGGGTGGTGGGGACATCCCCATGGAGATAGGGGTGGAGAGGAGGTATGGAATGTGGAACAGTGAGAGGGTGACAGGGGGAGGCAATGAAATCTGGAGTGTAAATAAATAAAGGATTAAATAAAAAAAGAATTTGGCTAATTTGGGGACTGGGAGGATGGCTCACTGTGTAAGTATTTACAGAGCAAGTATGAGGGCTAACATTCAAATCTGCTGCACACATATCAGGTAGATATGGCAACCTGCTTGAAATCCCTGTGTGTGTGTGTGTGTGTGTGTGTGTGTGTGTGTGTGAGAAAGAGAGAGAGAGACAGAGAGAGAGAGAGAGACAGAGAGAGAGAGAGAGAGAGAGAGAGAGAGAGAGAGAGGAGGGAGAGAGGGAGGGTGGGAGAGAGGAATGGTGGGAGAGAGAGAGAGAGAGAGAGAGAGAGAGAGAGAGAGAGAGAGAGAGAGAGAGAGAGAGAGAGCCCAGAGCAAGCTGGCTAAAGTGCCAGAGTTGGTAACTTCTGGGTATGAATGAGAGACTCAGCCTCAATACCTAAGGTAAACTAAAGGAGACACTGGAAATGTGTCTCTGGCTCCAACATATATTTTCATATACAATACTTCCCCATGCTTGTAAACACACACACACACACACACACACACACACACACACACACACACACACTTTTTCAATTAAAATAATAATCTGGCTAACTTTGTCTTCTCAGGGACTCTCATACAGGATGCATGGGAAGGAACATGAATAGATATTGGTTGGTGTAGTCACCAGCTCCATCAGGTAGTCACCAGATTGGCCTAATTTTGTTGAGAAGGTGATTGAGGTCTAGTTAAACTTTCTCCTTGTATTTATTATCAAGGATCATGAAGTAGTCACCAAAGGTTCTTAGGAAAAAGGGAAGCAGATGGACAACTTCAACCAAAGTTTTAGACTCAAACTCTTTCAACATGCTCTACTGGGAAACATAGATTTAGCTGTTAATAATATCCATGCTTATGACCTCCTCATGAATACATATATGAAAACAACCATGCTTTTTGAATGTAGAAAGAAAGTAGAATTTTTCATGCCAATAGTAAGAGTTGTCCAGGGAATAAAGAAGTTCTATTTGATGAAATTGTTGAGAAAGGACTTTTAGATGGATTTGTTTGAGGTGGTTTGTTATTGTTGTTTTATCCCTCTATCTATGAATATATATTTAAATCAAGAAAACACAATTACATTATTTTTTCTGACTATCTCCTTCCAAAATCAGGTCTTCCTCTTTTAATCATTGCTTTTACATAAACATAGAAATGCATTAAGATATAAATAAAACCACTGAGCTCATTCAATGTTTCCTGCATAGTTATGCTACTATGGATTATATGTGAGTGAGAAACCATGGTCTTTGTTTTTCTGAGTCTGGGTTACGTCACTCTATTTAATATTTTCTAGTTCTACCCATTTACCTGGAAATTTCATTTTCCTTTATAGTTGAATAGTATTCCATTGTTTATATGTACTACATTTCCAAAATCCATTTGTATGGAATTCTCAAAGTATAAGTAAAATATATATTTTAAAAATTAAAACTGTAGTACATTAGAAAACCACATTTTCTTACTAGGATCATTTTAGGAAACAGCAAGTTTCAAGACAGCAAATTTGGTTGAGATTCAGATTGTTTTATGAGATTCCCCCTGGAAGATCCAATGCATGTCTTCTATAATTACTACTTGGTCTTATATCAGCAGGGACAAATCAGGAATCAAGGGTGTTCTGTGGAAATCCCAACCAAAGCAAACAATACATGAAAATTAGGGGGAGACTGCTGTGTGCTAAGTGTTGATGACTTACAGAGCTTGCCAAATAGAAGGCCTTTATACTTTAAAAATATAAGACAAGAATAAGGGAAAAGCACTGCCAACATAACTATGAGAACTTTAGTTGGAATTCCTGGGATGCAGGTCAGAAAGTTACACAGGTAACCACAATTGTGCAGAGGTAGAGATAGAAAGGTCCCAGGAGCTTGCTGTCCAATTAGATCCAGAGGGAGACCCTGTCTCAAAAGGTGAGGTGGGGTGTGATTGAGAAAGATCCCTGAAGTTGATTTTTGACCTCCACACAGGCTTGTGTGCTTGTACACACACACACACACACACACACACACACACACACACACATACACACACACACACACACACACACAAAACTCTTATGGAAATAACAATTTACTCTGAAACACTTAATTTGCATGTGAGGATCTTGAAATAGGGTTAACATGAACTTCATCTGTCCTATCCACCTATGGGCCTATAGTCTAACTGTGTAAGGATAGATAGCTTAGTCATTTCCTGAAACTAAAACCCAGCCAGCACTGTGGCCAATCCAATGCAAAGCCTCAGCTTATAAAGTGCCATAAAGAGAGGCATGCTTTTTTTCTGAACTTTGTTCTATTTTAAATGGTAGCTTTGAACAAGAAGAGAATACTGAGAGTGGAGCTGCAGATATACAGACAGACATTAGGTGACAGAAATATATCCAATAACTGTAGCACTCTCACCCTCCCACCCCACATTTACTGAATCATTTACCACATGTCTTTCACAACTTGCTAAAAATACTTAAAGTACACAGATGACTCACAGCCCAAGGCCAGAGGCTAGTTGCAGCCAGAAGCAATTCAGATTGTAGTCTGAGATGACTAGGTGATGTTTACAGCAAGTCTAAGTAAAATTAACCACACAGGTGCTTGAAACACACAGACTTATCAGTATTGATATACTTATCTTTTCTGTATCCCTAACAAGTCAAAGTCCAATTTTACATAACAGCAGAGAAAGCATTAGGCTCAGAAATAAATACAGTCTTGCTATTGATCTGATACCAGAGTTAGGGCAGAAGCCTGGGTTCTGAGAATCCCCACAGGATAGAATTATGATAATTAAAGAGATGAATAGAGGTAGAGGACAAAGGGAGCAGATTTGATCAATGAGGCCAAGTTGAGAACAACAGGCAAAGGAGTTCATTGATAACAAGTCTGTTAACAGGAGCTTTGAGACTGTGAATGTGTTGTATGTATGTGTATGTGGTTGCACACACCTTTGAGAATGCATGTAGGTTACAGGTCAACACCAAGTGTCTTCTGCTATTGCTCTCTATGCTAGTTTTTGAGGCAGTGTCTCTTACCAATTGGCTACACTGACCAAACAGCCCAAGGAGAATCCTGTCTTTTTTCTGTGATTGCTGGGAAATTGCTTCATGTCTTTATCCTTTCATGGCCAGTACTTTACTCCGTGTTTCATCTCCTTAGCCCCTGGGCTTTGAGAATGTATGGATAGAAACAGAGTATGTGTTTAAGGTATCGTGCTGGCTAGTAATAGATTTCACCTTGATACAATCTAGGGTCATCTGGGAAGAAGGAATCTTAATGGAGAAAACTACTGCCAAAGAATTGGCATATAGGCAAATATGTAGTGCATTTTCTTAATGATTGATGTGGGAGAGCCCAGCTAGCTGTGGAGAGTGTCACCTGTGGGAAAGTTGTACTGAGTTGTATAAGAAAGAAGGCTGAGCAAGCTACAAGGAACAAGAAAGTAAGCAGTGTTCTTTCATGGAGTTTCTACTTCTAGGTTCTTGACCTAAGTTCTTGTCCTGACTTCTCTGGATGGTTGACTGACTCAAAGATGAATAAATCTTTTCACTCATGAGTTGCATATGGTCATGGATCTTCATTACCTCAATAGAAACCCTAATTAAGTCAGGTATGTATGAAGTGTAGAAAAGTAATCTTTAGTTACATAAACCAATAGTATAAGAAAACCAATAAGTCTTAAATAAATAGTCTAAGAAAAACATCCCACTGCATGTTTGCTTCTGCAGGGGCCTCTAGAGAAGCTCTTGTTGCTGTCATCATTTGCATTCCCATGTGTTGGTTGCTCCTACTCTGTGATACACCTTGCCATCAGAGATAGTTACCCTCAGTGTGAGTGTGTGTGTGTCTGTCTGTGTGTTTTGCACACATGATCTGTTCTGTAGGTTTCATTGCTGAGAGAAAGTAGGTTTGTTCTATAGTGCTTATCAAGTAGTCACATCATTCTTATAGTCTAAGGTAAATGCATGGGGGAGTAACTCGGAAAGAAAAATCCAAAGAGGCAGAAATGGGACAAAATTGAGTTGGTTAGGTCAGTGTCCAATTCTCTTCCTTATATCCTTTTGATCCATTCACCCGTTAACATTAGGATTGCACTCAGTGTGCAACTTATTATTTAAATTGATATCTTATGTGCTTTGGCTCATGGGAAAGCTAATCTGACTTCCACTGGCTAAATGAATTCCCTTCAGTAGCACAAGGAAAGCATTGCTCTGAACAATTTGCATATTACATTCAAATTTCAGAAGTCATAATCTGTTGGCTAATTAATTTGCATATATATGTGTGCTTGTGTGCAGATATGCATGTGTGGGGACATGTGTATGTGAGAGTGAAAACACATATACAGAGAGTACTTGTGGGAGTTCAAAGTTGACCAAGTCTCCCTCTATCTCTTTCCACTTTACTGAGGCATAGAGATGACTAATTGATTAGTCTAGCTAGTCAGTTTTCACAGAGATAATCTGTCCCTGCCTCTTCAGGATTGGGATTGTGTGTGACCTTCAAGCTTTCTCATCTTTTAACTTTGCTCAGGGGCTCTGAATTCCAGTTCTTTCACTTACACAATGAGGACTTTATACACACAGCCATATTCATAGCCTATGTATTCTAAGTGGGCAAAAACATCCAGTCAAAGAAGAGCACCATTGTTACCTAACAAAGACAGCTGCCTATCTTTCTGGGAGGTGATAGTTTAGCTGAGCTGAGTAGTGCAGAACTATAATTCAGCATTTGGAAGGTGGTATAAAGGGCTCCAGGATATCCACTGGTATGTAGTGAGTTCAAATCCTGCCTGGGGTAAATGTGACACTGTTTCCAAAACAATGAACCAGCTAACTCAATCTAACCAAATCCAAAGTAAAATACACTGAAATAAAAACATACACACAAAGTACTCTTGCTTTTGTCTATTTTGGGAAGCATGTGATTGTTGAACTTTGGTGACTAGAGGAAGTGAGCAGCTTGGTGAAGGCCCAGAGTCCCCCGTAGATGAAGAGAATCAATCCCATCTTCATTTCTGCACTTTCTTCACAAATGAGTTGGCTTCTGGTGCCCTGAGACACTGTGTTACAGTAGGTGCAATGTCAAGTTCCATATGTCAAGTCACATATGGTTCAATCTCTTGATACAGCCCTTAGAATGATGGGTTTTTCTGGTTGAAAAAATCCTTTCTTTCTTAGTTTTAAGGGAATCTGCAACAGTTGCATAAAGCACAGTGAGGTCCAAACAATGAGGTGTCACCAAGCACAGAAGCAAGAAATAGATTCATTAAGGATGAATATGACACATAAGCACATGAAAACTACTCTTTCCTCAGTATTGTTCTTTAGGAGCCATACACGTTTTTAAAAATTTGGGCTTCAAGGATAAAACTTGGATATTCATGCTTACAATGCAGATATTTCCCTGAATGAACTACTCTCCAGCCTCTGAATTTAGAAAATTGTCCTGTTTTATTTTTTATTTATTTTATTTATTATTTTTTTTAAAAAGCAAAAGATACAGTTTCTAAACTGAAAAACTTATGCCTCAACAGATTTCACAAAAGTAGTTGCTTGGCTCATAGAATAAATTAAAAAGCAACCAAGCATACATTTCTCTGCATATAGATGCCCCCAATTAACATACCAAACTACATGTGACTTATTGAGACATTACACTGACCTGAGTTTCCTTACAAGGTTGGAAGGAGAAGTTCTGCAGGACTCTGACAAGAGCAACTTTCATGTTCATGAGAGCAAACCTCATGCCAATGCAGTTCCTGGGTCCGTTCCCAAAGGGCAGGTACGTGTAAGGATTGATCCTGTCCTGATTTTTCTTGCTGAACCTGGTCCCACAGGTTATGATAAGTTATTATATGTTATTATAAGTTATTAACTTATCTTAGATGAAGATCTAATGCACAGTCTCCACAACTGCCACTTCTTTGATATTTCTTAGATACCTATATTCAGCACCACCAGCAGACTAAAACAGATGCAGAGACACACAGCTAGACATTGGATTTGGGGAGTCTTATGTAAGGGGTGGGGGGATAATTGAGGGCCATAAAAGAGATAGGAACTCCAGAGGAAGGCCAACAGAGTTAGCTAACCTGGAGCCTTGAGGCTTTCAGAGACTGAAGCACCAATCAAAGAGCATTCACAGGCTGGACGTAGGCCTGCCTGCACATATGTAACAGATATGGTGCATGGACTTCACGTGGGTCCCCCAACAACTGGAGTAGGGGCCATCCTTAAAGCTATTGCCTGTCTGTGAAATCTGTTCTCCTAACTGCACTGTTTTGTCTCGCCTTAGTGGGAGAGTATGGGCCTAGCCCTACAAACACTTCATGTGTCAGGGTAAGGAGATATCCAAAGGATGGCTTCCACCCTTTCAGAGGAGAAAGGGGTAGGGGGAGAGGGAGAGACTGTGTGAGGGGAGAAAGGAATGGTTGCAGTAATTGGGATGTAAAGTGAATTAAAAATGCTAGTAGTATAAAAAAATCTTGCTGGGGCTTTTTGGTAGGGTTTTTTTTAGTTATATACAACACATTATGATCCTATTTCTTTTGATCCATTCTTCCAAAGTAGTCCTCCTGCTTTCATTACTCATTTTTTTTATTGTGTTCACGTCTTTTACAGGTTGTTACAAATTCCTTGCAGTTATGATGAAACAGCCATGCCATCTCCAGAAGACATTTTATAGCACACTTGCCAAACCTCTAGCCACTATAGTCTGTCACCCCCCTCTTCTGTGATATTACCTAGGCCTTGGAGTGTGTGATATACTATACAAGTTGTAGGTTACAGGCCTCTCTCCTTCCCTTTATCATGGAGATGATTTTACCTGTATCTAGAATGCTGTTCAAAATATTTATTTTCTATCTATCTATCTATCTATCTATCTATCTATCTATCTATCTATCTATCCATCCATCCATCCATCCATCCATCCATCCATCCATCCATCCACCCACCCACCCACCCATCCTCCCATCCATCCATCCATCCATCCATCCATCCATCCATCCATCCATCCATCCATCCATCTATCTATCTATCTATCTATCTATCTATCTATCTATCTATCTATCTATCTATCTATCTATCTATCTATCATCAATCTGTTTTGATACAAGGTTGTAGTAGGGAGCCATGGCTGGTCTGACACTCTCTGTGTAGCACAAGTTGGCCTCAAACTCACAGATCTACCTGCTTTTGACTCCCAAGTGCTGGGATTAAAGGAATGGTCCACCACACATAGTTTAAGAAACAAGACCAATGAAAGGAAAGCAAGTCTTGGCTTCAGTACCTCTATTGTTCACTGCCCATTGGGCTCAGAGGATATAATGTCTACAATTATTGAAAGTTTGTTCCCTTTCACTCTATGATTCTCTCCTCACCTCTCGATTATTCCTTTCCTTTCAACTACATTCCCTGTCTTTCTTTTTTCCCAGATCTTTTCTCTCTTCCTCCCAGCTTCCCTCCTTTTATTCTCCATCTTCCATTTCTTTTTCTCCTCCCCTCTTCTCCTTTCTTTCTCCTTTTTCCTCCTTTCTCCCTTTGTTTAATTCTGCTTCTGTTTCTTCTTTGTTTGGTTCATCCTACTTCCCTTACTTTATTACTGAATATTTAAGTCAAATATTTTAAGAAAATAATAATTGAATTTGATTCTATTTAAATATTTAAGAGAAGAATAATGATTTGAGGAAGGTGACAATTGTAATATGGTTATTTATTTTTAACCCAGTTATAATTTTTATATTGAAGAAAATTGTGAAATATTTCAATTAAAATGTGTCTACCCCTCTAGAATTTTATACTCAAGAAAGCATATGTACCAAAACTTGGATAATGACATTACAAAGTAGGGTGACATTGTATATTTTGTTAAAATAGTTGACTTAAATACACAATAAGAAAGGAAGTAGGATGATATGTTATTCACAAACATGTTTCTTATACACACACATACACACACACACACACAAACACACACACATACTCACACCACATGGATAGTTTAGACAGAGAAAGAATATGGAAGTTGAATGTGTAACAGCTGACACCAGTGAATGGTTGCTGGGCACAAAGAGTTCCATTTGGAGTGTATATTAATGTCTATATATTACTGTTTTATATTTGTCAAACATTCTTATATTAGACCTATATTAATATTTAGATTTTATCAGTGTTTAGAGTAGTTCTTCATACAAAGTAGGCATGTAATACCCGTTTCACTTTAAAGAAATCAAAAATAAATATACTTGGTAGTTTGTTCTTTTATAGTCACATTACTATAGGAGGTGGGATTGCTGAGACTGGATGGAACACAGAAGTCATCTCGAATAGATCAATGTCAATTGACTAACTTGGTAAATATTATGGTGGCAATAGGCATGCCACAATCACTAAGACTATTATAGTGGCAATAGGCTTGCCACAACCACTAAGACATGGACTCTGAGAGCATAAAGTATACAGTTAGGGTCAGTACATATCTAGATAATAGGTCCTCTGACTTGCTTAGCCACATTTCTAAATTCCCATTCTCTTAAGACTCAAACCTTAGCCTGACTTTAGCTCCAAAATTGAGCCACGTATAAAGGCTTCTAGACAAATATGTGGCATAACCTTAGAAGGGCTAGTAAGGGAGCTGGTAGGATGACAGCTACAGACAAGAATGTGAGGGCCCATGGGTTCCTCTGTCCTTAGCAGGGTTGCTCTAATCATAAGGGAGAAGGACCTCCAGATATACAGCAAAACTATTACAGCCATAGTAGAATATCTAGGAGGCAAACTCTAGTGAAATGGGAGACTCAAATGCTCTCTATAGGTGATAGAACAGCTAATGGAAATGGAAAGAAAAAACCCGAGATGAATGAAAAGCACAATATATTAAAAGAGATAGTGCTAAGGAAATTATGGCAGATGCTATGCCTTCCTAAAAGTTTACATAGGCAGACAGGCAGGCAGGCAGGCAGGCAGACAGAGAGACAGACTGTTGTTGCTACAAACATTAATTCAATACCAAGAGACAACACATCATGCTTGGACTAGTCTGGCTTGGGGTAGTTTCTATTTCCCACATCTTTGTACCTTTCAGGGCAAAACTCCTCAGGCTCTGGCCAGCACTTAGGATCTTTGTGAAGAGCAAAAGTTGGTACCATCACCACAGTCCCTTTGGGAATGAACACTCCATTGATTTCAACATCTTTCTTACAGACCCTCTCCAGTCTTCCACCAACTGGATACAATCTGAGAGTTTCATTCACCACCATGTCCAGGTATTCCATCTCTGCCAGGACATCATAGGTTACAGGTGTCTGGAGGGGTGGGAAGGAAGAGGGAGGAAGAGAGGGGAAGAGAGAAGGAGGGAATGGGAGGTAGAAGGATAGAGTTAATTTTCATCTACAAGGTACTGCTGTGGGGTTTTATTCGGACTTCCATAGAATAATTCCTTTTGATAAAAACACAGCCTGGATGGAGCATTTTAATAACTCATATCCTTCGACCCGTTCAATATTCCATTGAGAAGGATATTTTTAAAATTATCCTTAAAAAGATAATCCTTAAAATTATCATGTACTCCTTTTTCTTTCTCATGTCAATGATGCTATTAATAAATAATAACAATTACATAACAACATGCCACAGTTAGGGTTACTTTACACAGAGAAGCTACACATGTATATGAAAGTCTACAAAATATAGACAAGGACAAATTTCTATTTTTTTAAAAATTATTTTTATTTATTTGTATCTATCTGTGTTGAGATTTGTGCATGCGAGTTCTTGTGCTTTGGGGGGACAGAAGAGGATATCAGAACCTCCATAACTGTAACTGAAGCCTGAAGAGAATGATAAGTCAGACAGACCACTCCTGAGACGAGACAACCTCACACTTATGGCCTCCCAGTTCTTTATGGGATTTTTGGACTGAACATACTGTAGAGTTAAGAGTATAAGTCAGGGGTCACCTATTAGTGGAAATAGATATGTGTGGTTGCACCAAATCCATCTGCCTAGCTCAGCTCAACCAAGGCCAGTCACACTCAGCCAACAGCAAGTAACAGTACAGTGCATGACATCAAAAGAATTGACCATCCAGAGATGTGACTAATTAGTGCTCATAAATCCTTGCTACTCTGGCTTGTGAATGTTTCTCGGTAATTTTTGGTGATAGTTAATGGAAAAATCTATACCATCATTTGTCTACCAAGATTTTTTTTTTTTTTACTAATATCAGCATCTGATGCCTGTTTCTCATCAATTTTTCTTTTCAGAACCTTCTTAAATAAAGATGGTGAAGAAACTAATAAATTTGTTGAAATTTCTCACTAGATGTGATTAGAAACCATTTGTGTCAATACTTCTTCCCACTGCCCTCTCCAGGTCCCTTCCCCTCACCTTATTGGGCAGAGCTGCATCAATTTCATCCTGCAGTTTCTTCTGGACATCAGGATGAGTGGCCAGCAAATACAAAGCAAAGGAAAGAGCACTGCTAGTGGTCTCATAGCCGGCAAAAATAAAGAAAATGGACTGAGCCACAATCTCCAGGTCAGATAAACCTGGAGGGAAAGGAAGTACAATTTGTTTCATTTATCTGAACATTGATGGATGGATTCAATGTGTGTGTAGATTCTAGCATGCCAAAGCTAGAAGTCAGTTTTGTGTTTAGAAGAGAGGAAACCTTGCAAGTGTGAGTTTTTCACTACTATTTGGGTCTTGGAGTTTGAACTCAGGTCTTTGACTTGGAAGCAAGTGTCTTTATCTGTTGAACCATTCCATCACACCAGGTCATAAGATTTTAGGTGAGAGAGTTGAGTATAAAACATGGTTTGATGAGGAGCAAGCCATAAAAACCATGTGAGTGTTTGTGTATATGTGGTATATTCAGTGTATGTGTGCTTGTGTATGTGTGCTATATTTGGTGTTTGTGTGTATGTGTATGTATGAATGTATGAGTGGTGTATGTATGAGTATATGAGAGTGTATGTGAATGTGTATGAGTGTGGTATGTGTGTGAGTATGGTATATGCGTGAATGTGGTATATATGTATGGCATGTATGGGTGAATATAGTATCTATGTGAGTGGTGTGTGTGTGTATGTGTGTGTGTGTGGGGGGTATATTCATGTGATTCATGGTGTGGGGTCAAAATCAGGATGCTTTGCAGACATCAACAGAGCTGATTATCAGGATACTTAACTGGCCAAAGTTCATACTTCCATGTCACTATGATCTTGTATGTCTTTGTGTTATTTCCTTGCAATAGGGTCTTTTACTGACCTGGAAGTTTGCTCTCTCAGCTGTACTGGTTAGGCAAAAATCTTTAGGATTCTCTGATCTCTGCTCTCAAATGCTGGGGTTACAAAGATGTCCAGGTACATTTGGCTTTTTTATGTGGGTGCTGGGGAAATTCAAACTGAAGTTCTTTTGCCTGTGGAGTAACAGTTCTTAACCCTGGAGGCACCTAGTCAGTCCCTGGAATTCTATTATTAAAAATAACATAGGGACTAATATTCTTCCTTAGGACAAATTAAATAGTTCTGGGCAAAATATAGCTGAATCTACTTTGAGTGAGCATTCAATATGAAGGCTTGAGTATATGGACATTAACAGATCTGAGAAGTAAATATACTTTAAATCACCTGAGACAATGGTATTAAAGATACTCAGAGTATAGTCTGTGGACTCACAGCATCAGTGTAGTTGAAATACACATTTATATTTTTCAAATCAAATTAAGAGCTTTTATGAGGTTCAATATATTTCTGAACAGTTTCAATTGATAAGCAAGGATTACTAGCCTTCCCAAATTAATGATGATAAATATTAATTATGCCAAATAAGAAGCTACTGGGTGGTGACTGACCATATTCTAATAAATGTACTTCATCAAGCTCATCTGTCTAAACACTTGGTCCCTAGATGGTGGTAATGCTTGTGAAGGTTGTAGCCTTTTTGGATGATGTGGGTCACTGGGATGGGACCTTGAGGTTTGGTTGCCTGGCCACACTTCCTGGCCACTGTAGGCACTTTCTGTGATCATGCCTAGTCCCATGTGTTGTTAAGTCTCCAAAAATGAATGAGGGATCAGCTTGAACCACAAGTCAAATTAAACCCTCCTTCCTTTTGATTTCTGAATGTCATATATCTTCTCACAGCAACAAGAAAATAACTAATCCATGAAAGTAGAGTATGGAGGCAAAAACCTCAGAACCCTGCTGTCTGATATGGCAGATAAGTAGGGACACAATACTGCTAAGTTCTAAAAAAATTAACATTTCATTTCTTTGGCCTAAGAAAAGATTTAGAAGTTCAAATGAAAGTGCTTCTATGCTAGACAAATGTAATTGAATCTGTGTGTCAAAATAAATATCTATGGTAAAGGAACAGGTTTAATGTATAATTATGTTGGAGAGAGAGAGAGAGAGAGAGAGAGAGAGAGAGAGAGAGAGAGAGAGAGAGAGAGAGAGAGAGAGAGAGAGAAGAGAGAAACATGTGGGAGAGGCAGGAAGAAAGCGAGAGAAATGAAGAAGTAAAAAAAAGAGAGCCATATGTCTCTTCTTTATAATGGGATTACAGCTGCACAGGACCTGGTAGAATTAAAAAGCCATTATTCTTCAACTATCACTGCAATGTTTTTCCCAAAAGCTATCCATGATGAAAAATTAAGTAGGGAAAGAATTGAAAAGAACGGAATATGTGTGTGGTACCCAGGCTTTCTCCACTAATTCTTTTATGAACTAGACAGGAAATCAAAGCTCGACTATAAATCAACGTCTGGGTAGAATAGCACCTCGTGTTTCCAGGGACTATAATCACTTTGGGGTATGCCTGCTCACTGGATGTCTAGATGCAAATCTCCAGGCAAAGCTTCTGACTCAGAGGTTGTAGACGAGAATGAGATTTTGTTCTGTGGCACAAGATCCAATGACCACTGATGACTTCTAATCATAGTCTGAATCATAAGCTATTACTACCTTTCAGGCTTTGAACACAGTGACAATACTGTGCTTGTAGAAATTTATTCTGGCAGTATATATAATATTCAAAAACAGTATTCCATAATTTACAGACTGTTCATCTCCATGGAAAGCATCTTATTTCCAGAACACATATCTGAATTTGTGGTTGCTTGTCCGTACATTTGACCCAATCTTTGCTTACCTTGATCAGACTCTCTGTCTCCAGAACTCTGGGAGTTTATCATCAGCTGAAGAAAATCTAATCTTTGCTGAAAGAAAATATTTTGAAAGGTGCAAAGTCAGTTGTATGAACTAATATCACAGATCTTAATCTTTGAAGAAATGAGCCATTTATAATGGTTGCAACATTGGGACCTCCTGATCCAACATTAAAGCCATAAATTCTGTTCCCAATACACAACTCTAGGATAGGATTGAGTGATATACCCATGACAACTTGAACCACTATTCAAGGATGACGCGTTTTTCAACCCATGTATATGGTCCTAACCTGAAATATATCCATAATTGGAATTTTCCAAAATACTCCTAACTAATTTACATCCTCACAGATTGTATGCAAGGGTTTTTTGGCATGTAAAGTTCTCATCTCAAAAACATTTATTTCATGCCATATCAGTCATATTATTTCTCATTTATTTTTAAATATTTTCTCCTTGGCTTATTTAATATCTCTATTCCCAATGCTTCAGTTTTTTCAAAATATAAACATTTCCATGTTCCTTTTTGTTTTTGGTTTTTTGAGACAGGGCTTCTCTGTGTAGCCCTGGCTGTCCTAGAACTTACTTTGTAGACCAGGCTGGCCTTGAACTCAGAAATCTGCCTGCCTCTGCCTCCTGGGTTCTGGGATTAAAGACGTGTGCTACCACCACCCAGCTCATTTCCATGTTCTTAACCTTGTCTATTTTTAAAAATTATATCGAGCAAATGTATACTCGCATTCATATTAACACCGTCAACAAATGAATATCATTTTGTGACCAGCTATTACCTTTACTTTTTCTTGCATGCGGTTCTTTTTCATTTGTTCTACAGAAGTTCTAAAAAACCTCATAACATCTTTTGGAAACACGGTTATTTCAAGTGCTTCAAAAACTGGGGTAAGGAATGGAAAGAGTACTAGAGGAGAAAAGAAGAAATCATGAAGAAAATACAAAATTTACCTGGAATAATTACATTTAGTCTGACACTCAGAACAACAAAAGTCATCAGGATGTCAACCAAAATGCATTCCTTCTGTGTTATTGTTCAGGTTCCAGACCATTGGCTGGAAAAGGGCAAGTCAGTTTATGTTACCAACATATCAGTGATATTAGTGTCACCTGTTGTCATCTTTAAATGCAAGACTAATGTCTGTTAGAATAAATCAACGTTTAGTCGAGTGTTGCAGTTAATAGTGTTCAAGAAAGAGCTTTTAGGGGTGAAGAGATGGCTCAGTGCGTGATGAGCTTGCCTTGCAAATGTGAGGATCTGTGTTCAGTTCCCAAAATTCAAGGTAAAAGCCAAGTGCAGTGGCTCAGCAGTGGCAACATGAGAGATGGAAACAATTATTTCTTGGAAACTTGATGGCCACATAGTCCATCCTGCTTGTTGAAGTTCTAAGTCAGTGAACACCTATTTCAAACAATGTGGAAATATGTCTACCTCAAGACCTGGCTATACCACTCCTGGGCCAAGATATTCCACTCTCCCACAAGACAATTTCTCAGCTATATTCATAACACCTTTATTAATAATAGCTACAAACTAGAAACAATCTTGATGTTGAACTGAAGAATGGATAAAGAAAATGTGATACATCTACACAATGGAATATTATTTAGATATTGAAAACAAAGACATCATTAGTTTTTGTGGAATTGTGCAGCTAAATTGTGGAAACTTGAGAATATCATCCTGAGTGAGGTAGCCCAGTTCCAAAGGGACATGCATGGTATGTATTCACCTATTAAGTGGACATTAGCCATAAAATACAGGCTACCTATGCTATATTTCACAGACACAAAGAAGTTAAACAAGACACAAATAATGATGCTTGAATTTCACTCAGAAGGAAGAATAAAATGGTCATAAGAAACAGATGGAAGGAGGAAACTGGGAGGGAGAGGGGAAGAGGAGGGATGGGCTGGGAGAGTTTATGATCAGGAGTGTGGTGGGACAGGGACTGGAGAGATGTCCAGTTGGCCATGAGAATGAATGGAAATCTGCAACAGACAGGGGTGTAGAGGTGGGGATCATCTCCAGGATGAGACAGAAACATGGGATGCAAGAGGTGCCCAAGAGTCAATTGGGGTGACATTGCTGTGACTCACAGCATTTGGGGTATGGAATCTGGAGAGACCATCTCATGTAGCCAGGTAGGGACCTCAGTGGAGTGATGGAGACACCAATCCAACTTTTGACTTCAAATTTATCCTATCTACAATAAAAACAGGGATAGGGAATGGAGCAGAGGCTGAGGGAATGGCCAACTAATAGCTGGCTCAACATGAGACCCATCCCAGGGGAAAGCACCAACCTCTGAAACTATTAATGATACTCTGTTATGCTTCCAGCATGGTGTTCCTCTGACAAAGGTTCCTCCCAGCATCTGATTCAGATGCAGACACCCACAGCCAAACAGTGGATGGAGGTTGGGGACTCTTATGGAAGAATAAGAGGAAAGATTGTGGATTCTGAAGGGTATAGGAACTCCACAGGAAGAGAAATAACATCAACTAACCCGAACTTTTGGAACTCTCAGAGTTTGAACCACCAACCAAAACGTATACATGTGCTGGACCTATGCCTCCCCACACATATGCAACAGATGTACAGCTTCGTCTTCATGTGGGTTCTGAACAACTGGAGCTAGGGCTATCCCAATAACTGTTGACTGTATGTGGGATATGTTTTCTAGCTGGGATGCTATGTCTGGCTTCAGTGGGAGAGGCAGCACTTAGCCTCACAAAGACATGATGTGGGAGGGTGAGGGTATTCCCAGGGGCCCTCACCCACTCAGAGGGAAGGACAAGTGGGATGGACTGTAGGAGAGTGGCAGTGAGTGGGATGTAAAGTGAAGAGGTAAAATAAATTAAAAAAGTAAAAAAAGAGAGAAGGGAAAATATACTTCAGGCAGAGAGGGGGTGATGATCAAAGAAGAAACTAATGAAATAAAATAAAACAAAAACATAGAGGAAAACAGCAAGATATGCTTCTTTAATAATATCTTCAGGGAAAGGTAATCCAGAGACTGTCCCCTCCTGGGGATCCATCCCATATACAGACATCAAACCCAGACACTATTGCAGATGCCAAGAAGTGCTTGTTGACAGGAGCCTGTTATAGCTGTCTCCAGAGAGGCTCTGCCACAGGCTGACAAATACAGAGATGGATGCTTGTGGCCAGCTATTGGACTGACGACAGGTCCCCAATGGAGGAGTTAGAGAAAGGACTGAAGGAGCTGAGGGGGTTGGCAACCCCATAGGAAGAACAACAATATCAACCAACCAGCCCCCACCCCCAGAGCTCCCAGGGACTAAACCACCAACCAAAGAGCACATATGGAAAGGCCTATTGTTCCAGCCACATATGTAGCAGAGGATGGCATTATGTGGCATAAATAGGAGAAGCCCTTGGTCCTGTGAAGGCTTGATTCCCCAGTGTAGGGGAATGCCAGGGTGGTGATGTGGGAGTGGGTGGGTGGGAGGGGGAGCATCCTCAATGAAGCAGGGGGAAGGGGAATTGGAGAAGGAGGTTCTAAATGGGCAATCCAGGAAAGGGGATAACATTTGAAATGTAAATATATAAAATATCCTCCCCCACCACAAAAATATCTTCAGATTGGCAAATGTTAGCTGGGATTGTTCTAGAAATAGAGTGAAGACTCAGATTGCTACTGATAAAGTTAAGGTTTTAGGGTAATAATACTGTTATTAAAAATACAAGAGCTTATTAAGGCAGTCCATTAACAATTGGAAGATAAGAAAGATTGCTTAAATTACATCATTTAGCTTTTTTTAAACATCATTTAGCAAGAATGTACAAATTCATAGAAATATACACAACATAGAAACTGACTGTATAATAGACCTGTGACATAATGAGATAGAATTAATGATAGAAGGCAGTCCACAAGAATAACCTAGGACCAGAAGATTTCAGTGGTGAATACTACCAAGTATTTACAGAGAATCCATACATACATCAGAACCCTTCCCCATCCACTTCTAAAATCAGAAGAAAAGTAGAACATCTCCAGAATTCTTGTTCGGTTTACAGCGTTCTAATTCCATGATCAAACTGACATCTCTCTGATATAGAAAACTGCAAACTAACATTACTTGTAAACATGGTTGCAGAATGCTCACAAAATAATAATACACCGAACCAAGCAACTGAAAAAATGAAATAAATAAATATTTAAGAATTATATTGCTGTATCTAAGTAAATTTTACCTCAAGGATGCTCTGCTGTGTAATAAAACATCAATATAATTTAAAATGAGCAAAATTGGTTTATAGATGTAAAGCATTCTTTGAGAAGAACCAACTCTATATTTGGATTAAATGTACTTCTAGAATTAGAAAAATGTATCAAAATTTTACAATTTATTTTCATAATTTTTAATTAAATGTAGGTGTGTGTGTCTGCATGTGGTTTTATGCATGGGAGTGAAGGTGCCCTTGAATGCCAGAGGTACTGGATTCTCGGGAGGTGGTGTTACAAATGATTGTGAGTTGTCTGATATAAATCCCAGAGATGAACATGGGTGTTCTGGAAGAGCAAGTGCTCTTAACCACTAAACTATCTCTATAGACTAAGTAAGTATATTAAACATTACTGTACAATTCATCATTTCCACTTGAGTAAATGTACAAAGAATGAAAACTATTGTTCAGTCTTGTATAAAAATATTTATAGCAAAAGTATTAATAACAATTTGAAAAATTCTAAATGGCCATCATTGACAAATTCAGCCACCAAAAGAAAGGACATACTGAAACATCTATTGAGACATACAAACTTCAACACCTGATCCATTCCTCTAGCATATAAGGGACTTTAAAAAACATAACAATTATTATGGAAAAATAAATTAGGAAACTAGACATAAGAGGTGACAAATTATACAAATCTATTTACAGGAAATTAGAAACTAAGCTGCTGGGTGCTCACATATGCAGAAGCTAGGAAGTTGATGGCTAATGTACAGGGCTGCTGAGTTGACAAGAAGATTCGATAGCTGACAATATTTACTACTGAACATCTTTAAAAATCACTGAAAGCCAAGAGTCAGCTCATTGAAGTGGGTCAAATATGTGAAATAAAGTTCACAAAAATGCAAGAAAGGGGGCTGGAGAGATGGCTCAGCAGGTAAGAGCACCGACTGCTCTTCCTGAGATCCTGAGCTCAATTCCCAGCAGCCACATGGTGGCTCACAACCATTTGTTATCGGATCTGCTGCATTCTTCTGGTGTGTCTGAAGACACCTAGTGTACTCATATACAAAAAATGTATAAAACTGTTGGAAAATAAATGAAAAAATTAGTAAATAATGAAATGTTAGTCCACTTACTCACTGAAAGGAAGAATGGGTCCAAGAAATTAAATTTTAAGAGTTTCTTCACTTTTTGTACAAAGGGATTCTGTGGGTTGTTGAGGGAATCAACGTTTACTCCAAATGATGTGCTTGTTATCACATCCATGCTGTAGGCCCCAAAGATGCTGAAGAGAGAAGTGAAAATTAACATCTACACCTCCTCCTATTCCTACTAACATAATGAATCAAATGCAAATAAATTCACAAGCCAAGGGAAGGAGACACTGTCAGAATCCCTGCTGTGGTCAATCTAGGCCTATATTATATTTTTCATATGTATTTTATCTTTTGACAGTGTTTACACTGTTCTCATGTTGAGTTGTGACAGAGACACTATGAGGGTCGATTTTAGTTGTCAACTTGATACAATCTCCAATTGTTTGGGAAGAGATTCTCAGTGAGTTATTACAACAAGTTGACATGTGGGCATATCTGTGAGGTATTTGTCGTAATTAATGTGGAAAGATCCAGTGTACTTTGGTAAGCGCCTTTTTCTTGCTTTGGGTCCCTGACTGCATGGGAATAGAAATAGCAAATTGAGCTCATCTGTATCTATTTATTTAGCTCTCTTCTTGACTGCAGATGTGACTTGTGGAGCTTCAAGTTCCCACCTTAGCTTCCCTGTAATGATTGACTGAAACCTAGAACTCTGAGATATTATGAACTCTTTCCCTCATAACTTTTGTTTTAAATTCAGTATATTTTATCACAGAAATAGATGTGGATTAGAATAGACAAAAAGAGACATGGATTTAGGATTCATAGGAAAAGTGGAACCTATATTCAGACAAACTGCTTCAATGTGAGTGAAGTGTAGATAGATGAATGATGTGGAGGTGCCATGCCTCACCAGGATGGGTACATGCACATGTACCTGATACAATTTTCCCTTGCTTAGTCCCCTAGGCTTGTTCTATCAGGTACATGTGCATCACTGATATAATTGTCTTCAGTACAACAGTCAAGGATTTTTACTAATTCTCTAGATCATATGCCATTCTCAATGTACTGATAGATCTGCTATTCTTCATCCCTTGGGGACTTCTATTACCTAGATGGCAGAAGTATTACTGTAAGTTGTGAAAACCAATATCATTCTTGGTAAGACAGAAAAATTCTCTCTACATGCATTAGAGAAAACCTCTACTTTTGTGCACACACATTCCTCATTTGCTAGAAGGGTTGAAAGTTATGTTAGTGTTTCTGAATTACTCAAAAGTCAGAGTTCATTTAAGAAAATGATCTGATTACAAAGCCCACAGCCTTACATGGACTTCCCTCTTTAAAAATAGAATAAGAAAGAAATAGCAGTATAGTTACTCTTTCATTTATTGAGTATGGGTGCATATTGCAGATATGTGTATCTCTTCTGTGGAGTGTCTGTGTATGCATATATATGTATTTGAGTAGCCACACTGGCTCTATGGCACGCGTGTAGAGGAAAACTTGTGGGGATCAATTCTCTCCTTCCCTTTGTAGATTCTGGGGATCAAACACAGGTCCTCAGTCTTGGTGGTAATCTCCTTTACTCACATAGCCATCTTGCTGATCCTAGAGAAGATTTACTGATATTCTTCATAAGTCAAAGATGAGATACAAATTGCTTTATGTTCTATATTTTCACTTCTCTGGTGCACACACAATGTTTTAATATGTCAAAGAATGCTTTCTTTGCTGTTATTTTCATGAAATCTACACTAACAATTGTGTTTTAAAACATGATCCTTCTTTCTAAACTATTAATTTTGTTTTCTAGAATCTCCAAAATAACAACTGATAGAGTAATCACAGCTCTGATATAAAGAAGTGACATCCTATCTTTTTTCCATTGGATGTTTTCAGCCTCTTTGTCGAGGATCAAGTGGCCATAGTTGTGTGGGTTCATTTCCGGATCTTCAATCCTGTTCCATTGATCCTCCTGCCTGTCACTGTACCAATACCATGCAGTTTTTAACACTATTGCTCTGTAGTATTGCTTGAGGTCAGGGATACTGATTCCCCCAGATTTTCTTTTGTTGCTGCGAATAGTTTTAGCTATCCTGGGTTTTTTGTTGTTCCAGATGAATTTGATAATTGCTCTTTCTAACTCTGTGAAGAATTGAGTTGGGATTTTGATGGGTATTGCATTGAATCTGTATATTGCTTTTGGCAAAATGGCCATTTTAACTATATTGATTCTACCGATCCATGAGCATGGGAGGTTTTCCCATTTTTTGAGGTCTTCTTCCATTTCCTTCTTCAGAGTCTTGAAGTTCTTGTCATACAGATCTTTCACATGTTTGGTAAGAGTCACCCCAAGATACTTTATATTGTTTGTGGCTATTGTGAAGGGGGTCATTTCCCTAATTTCTTTCTCAGCCTTCTTATCCTTTGAGTATAGGAAGGCCACTGATTTGCTTGAGTTGATTTTATAACCTGCCACTTTGCTGAAGTTGTTTATCAGCTGTAGGAGCTCTCTAGTGGAGTTTTTTGGGTCACTTAGGTAGACTATCATGTCGTCTGCAAATAATGATAGTTTGACTTCCTCCTTTCCAATTTGTATCCCTTTGACCTCCTTATGTTGTCGAATTGCCCGAGCTAGTACCTCAAGTACAATATTGAAAAGATAAGGAGAAAGGGGGCAGCCTTGTCTGGTCCCTGATTTCAGTGGGATTGCTTCAAGTTTCTCTCTGTTTAGTTTGATGCTGGCTACCGGTTTGCTGTATATTGCTTTTACTATGTTTGGGTATGGGCCTTGAGTTCCTGTTCTCTCCAAGACTTTAAGCATGAAAGGATGCTGAATTTTGTCAAATGCTTTTTCAGCATCCAATGAAATGACCATGTGGTTTTGCTCTTTGAGTTTGTTTATGAATTGATCCATCCTTGTCTCCTTGTACTAAGCTCAACTCCAAATGGATCAAGGACCTCCACATAAAGCCAGACACTCTGAAGCTAATAGAAAAGAAACTGGGGAAGACCCTTGACTACATCGGTACAGGGAGAAAGTTTCTGAACAAAACACCAATAGCATATGCTCTAAGAGCAAGAATTGACAAATGGGACCTCATAAGGTTACAGAGTTTCTGTAAGGCAAAGGACACCATTAAGAGGACAGATCGGCAACCAACAAATTGGGAAAAGATCTTCACCAATCCTACATCAGATAGAGGGCTAATATCCAATATATATAAAGAACTCAAGGAGTTAGACTCCAGAAAACCAAACAACCCTATTAAAAATGGGGTACAGAGTTAAACAAAGAATTCTCACCTGAAGAACTTCGGATGGCAGAGAAGCATCTTAAAAAATGCTCAACTTCATTAGTTATTAGGGAAATGCAAATCAAAACAACACTAAGATTTCATCTTACACCAGTCAGAATGGCTAAGATTAAAAATTCAGGAGACAGCAGGTGTTGGAGAGGGTGTGGAGAAAGAGGAACACTCCTCCACTGCTGGTGGGCTTGCAAATTGGTACAACCACTCTGGAAATCAGTCTGGCGGTTCCTCCGAAAACTGGGCACCTCACTTCCAGAAGATCCTGCTATACCACTCCTGGGCATATACCCAGAGGATTCCCCACCATTCAATAAGGATACATGCTCTACTATGTTCATAGCAGCCCTATTTATAATTGCCAGATGCTGGAAAGAACCCAGGTATCCCTCAACAGACGAGTGGATGCAAAAACTGTGGTATATCTACACAATGGAGTACTATTCAGCCATTAGAAACAACGAATTCATGAAATTCTTAGGCAAATGGATGGAGCTAGAGAACATCATACTAAGTGAGGTAACCCAGACTCAAAAGGTGAATCATGGTATGCACTCACTAATAAGTGGTTATTAACCTAGAAAACTGGAATACCCCAAACATAATCCACACATCAAATGAGATACAAGAAGAAAGGAGGAGCAGTCCCTGGTTCTGGAAAGACTCAGTGAAACAGTATTCGGCAAAACCAGAACGGGGAAGTGGGAAGGGGTGGGTGGGAGGACAGGGGAAGAGAAGGGGGCTTACGGGACTTTCGGAAAGTGGGGGGGTGTAGAAAAGGGGAAATCATTTGAAATGTAAATAAATTATATCAAATAAAAAAAAAGAAGTGACATCCTTTTATATATAGCTACCTGTGGTGGTTTGCATAGGTATGACCCCTATAGACTTATGTGTATGAATGCTTGGTCCATAGGGAGTGGCACTATTAGGAGGAACGGTATTGTTGGAGGAAGTGTGTTAAAGTAGAGTTGGGCTTTGAAGTCTTATGTATGCTAAAGCCATGCCAAATAGGGGCAATCCCCTTCTTCTGCCTTCTGATCAAGATATAGAGCTCTGTAGCACCATGTGTGTCTGGACTCTAGCATGCTTCCCACCATGATGATAACAGACTAAACTTCCAAGATTGTCAGTCAGCTCCAGTTAAATGTTTTTTTATAAGAGCTACCATGGTCATGGTGTCTCTTCAAAGCCATAAAACCCAAACAAAGGCATTATCCTAATTTCTCCTGGGAGATACCCTTTTTTGGATGGACTACTACAGTCATAACACTGTCGCAGGAAAATCTCCAGCTTCCTCAGGTCTTAGCCCCAGCAGAAGCCCAAGTTGTTGTAATAAACTGTAACACCATAACCTCACTTCTTTTTGGTTCCTGAAGTGACTTAACAATGTGAAGTCTAGAATCCCAGCAGGCATTTATGATATCTACTAACAACTATTGTGATTTGAATACAACAATGTCTCTTATGGGCTCACATGTTTGAACCCTTGTTTCCGAGTTCATAGTACTCTATGGGAAAGTTCTAAACTTTAGGAGGTAGAGCCTCTTTAGAGGAAGTAGATTGCTACAGCTAGATCTTGAGCCTTTATAGGCTGGGATTCCTGTTTCCTGCCCTGCCCTGCCAACATGTCTTCTTTCTATGAGGGACTTTATCTCGCTGGAAATTTAAGCCAAAATAAAGCCTTTATCTCCTAGTTGTTTTTGTTGGAGTATTTTGTCAGATCAATAGAAAATTAATGCTGTGCTGGTACTTACTCTTTCATAGTGATGGGATTGTCTTTTTCTGCTTCGTGCTTCACATTTTTCACCAGCAAATCTGCATACTGGTTAATGATGGGGAACATCTACATGTAAAACAAAATAACATCTGGTGTGATATGAGGCAACTCAATTCCCAGTGGACATAGCCTTCCCAAGGATGAATCAAGAAATCATATTAACACAAAAGGCCATTGTTAGGAGGTTTCAGTTCAGAGGACACTGATTGGAAAAGGGCTGTGATCCTCTATTTTACTTGCTCCCAGATCTGTACTTCCATTTTTCAATGAAACGCTTATTACACCATTACCTCCTTGAGCTTCCCGCTGGTGAAGGTTGGAGACAGCAATGTTCTTAATCTCTTCCATTCTTCATTCTCAGATACGGTTATAGCTTTTTTCAAAATTCCCACTGGACCAAAGCTCTAGAATCCAAAGTAAAAGAGATATTGCCATATACAGGTCTGAAAATTCCACAGGTGTAAAAACACAGGTATCATTTATTTAAAAATATTTATGACTGTATAGTCAACCATTGGACTGAGATGAGGGATCGCAATGGAAGAGTTAAGGGAAAATTTGAAGGTGTTGGGGGAGGATGGCAAACTTACAGGAAGAGAAGCATAATCAACAACCCAGACTCCTCAGAGCTGCCAGAGACTAAGCCACCAGCCAGAGAGCATACATGGGCTTGTCTGTGTCACCTAGCACATATGTAGCAGAGGACTGCCTTGTCTGGCCTCAGTGGGAGAGGATGTGCCTAATCCTGCAGAAAGTTGATCACCCAAGGGGGATAATAGGGGTGGGTGTGATGTGGGAGTGTGTATGTGTGTGGGTTTGTGTGTGTGTGTGTTGGCTGGGTGCATGGGGGAGAACTCTCTCAGAGTTAAAGGGGAGGGGGATTAGATGAAGAACTCTGAGAGTGGGGACAAGGTGGGGAGTAACATTTGTAATGTAAATAAATAAAATAATTTAATAAAAAATTGAAAAAGTACATTATATACAGTAAGAAATGTCATTAGAAAACCCATTATTTTGTATATTAAAATATGCTAATAAGGGGGAGTAAATGAAGATAGATTTCTATTAAGAAGAATCTTTAAATGGTTACTTTATCAGACTAGCAAGAGGAAGCCTTATCAATGTTGAAGGAACAGTCTTAGCTGTTGGTTATTCAGATAGATACATATGTATTAATTCTGTATGGCATTACACAATAAGGGCAAAAAAATAGATGATAACTGAATAATATGTATGGATTCTATTAGCTGTTACAGATACATACTAAGTTACAGATATTACTATTGGATAAAATGGGAGAAGGCAAATGAAAACTTCTTGTACTTTTGTGCCCAGTTACCTATGAAGGCATAATTACTTCATGATAAAAAGCTAATGCATAAATGTGGCACTGGAGAGATAGCTCAGTGATTAAAGTGCTTGCTGTGTATGATCAAATCCCAAGCACAAGCTTCAAAAGCTGTTCATGGCCAGGTGTGCCTGTAACCCCAGCTGTGGGATGGGCAGAGACAGGGATATGCTGGGGGCTTCTGCCTGCCAGGTTAACTTCAAGTTCAATGAAAGACTCCATCTTAAAGGAATGAGTGAGCAAAAGAACTGGGTAATTGACTTCCTTCTCTGGCTTCCTTACATGAGTTGGTCAGGGACATCTATACACATCTGTCATACACTACACATCTAACACACACAAACACACATAAACACACAAACACACACAAACACCTCCAGTGCATAAATATATGAATAAATATTGAAATGATTTAAAAACTGGTGCCTACCCGACGGTTTGTGAAGGTAGAATAACATTCCTTCACCAGCACTGTTTTTATTATCTCTGGATTCATTATAGCCAAAATAGGTTGTCGGCCCTCATAAAACCTGCATTGGGAAATTAGAGAGTATTTAAACAACTATCTAGATTTTATAGCTGCAGTCATGCCCAAGAATGCAGATGTTGATTCAGATGTTACAAGTCTCACAAGCCAAATCATGCAATACACAACTATATGAGCAGGTCCTAGTTCAAGTTAGAAATTCTAACCCCAAATCAAAGAAGTCTCATGAAATGAAGTATAATGTAGCTCATGCAGGGAGGGGTAAGCACAAAGTAGTTCTACAAAGAGATCATAATTAGAAATAAATGGGAACATTTGCTAATATCGGTGTCACATTCATGAATATTGAACTGAATAGCCAGATGCTGGGCAGAAAAATCAGGTGATCCATACTTGGACCATCAAGTCTAAGAGAAAAGTCAAAATGCACAACTTTCTCAGACTAATTCAGTCTGTGAACCATGATATCTGGAGACATTTGGGACTGGTGGTAGTAAAAACCTCTAAAATACAATCAAGTCTTCATTTTAAGAGATTATCACCTACAGTTGTCTTTCAGGAAATGAGGTATATACTTATTTCAAGTAAACCACTGGATGTTTCCAGAATGCTTACCCCCATATTTCCCCATATTTTTTATGGCATTGTCTATCAAACTCCCAAAATCCCTGGGAAGAGAAAAGAAATGAAAAGACACCATTATTATTTTTATATTGACTGTGTGTGTGTATGTGTGTGTGTAGAATAGAAGACCACATTTGGTAGTTAATTCTGTCCTCCCACCACCTGGGTTTTAAGGATCAAACGCAGGTGGTTAGTATTGGTAGCAGACACATTTACAAGATGAAGCATCTCCTCTCTTGACTACTATTTTAAGTAGATTGCTCTAATCTAATTGGGGAACAAATGATTTCAATTTTGCTAAATCAAGTTTATGAACTCATGATATTATTTGTCACTGGCAATGAGAGGAGGTCTTACATATATGAGTGAGTAGAAGAGAGAATACAGATGATGCCTGAAATGAGAACCTTGACTTTGTTCAGAGTTTTCTCCCAATATGGTACAAACATAGCCTCTTTTGTCTATGAACAACAGTGAATAGCATGTCTCTCTGAAGTGTGTTTGCTTTTACACATGTCATCCTTAAATGCTTAAGGACTCTGAGTCCTTTCATAGGCACAAGAGGAAACAGGAGCTAAGTGAGCATGAAGGAGAATTTCAGGGACAGGCATCATTGTGTATCTCCATATTTAATGTCCTTTGTATTCACCTCATAAGTTCTCCCTAGAAAACCAGAGAAATTGGAAGATGGAACAAACTCAGTACTTCTTTAAATCTAGAGCATGTGCAAGTCTCAGGCACATTGCTGGTGAAAAAAAGCAGTGAGCAGAAAACGACAGAGAACTTATTTCTCAGGGTTTAGAGTGAACACAGAAAGAGGAGATGCCCGAACTATACTAAACATTGCAAGTTTTGCTGGTTTGAAAGAAAAATGTTCCCCTAGGCCCATAGGGCATGCCACTAGTAGGTGTGGCCTTGTAGGAAATGGTCACTGGTTTTGAGATCTCATATGCTCAAGCCATGCACTATGGTATTCAATTATTGCTGACTACAGATCCAGATGTAAAGCTCTTAACTACCACTCCAGCACCATTTCTGCCTCCATCCTGGCATGCTGTCCATCAGGATAATAATAGACTAAACCTCTGAACTGTAAGCCAGCCTCAATTAAATATCATCTTTATAAGAGTTATGATCATTATGTTTCTTCATAGCAATAAAACCCTGGGACACATATTAAGCATTTTCTTTAACCTTTTACTTCCTGTCCTAGTTTGTTTTAATTATCAACTTGACAGAGCTTGACAGACTTGAGAAGGGAGTCTCCATAGAACAGCTGTAATTTTCAAGATCAGATTGGCCTGTGGAGTCAATGTCTATGAGAGTTCATCTTGGTAGTTAGTTGATGTAAGAGGCCTGGCACATACTTCTGAGCTGTAAAGAAAGGTAACTAACAAGAGCCTAAAAGAGACAGAAAGCATCATTCCTCTATGGTCTCCTCAGGTTCCATCCCTGATATCTCTCAATGAAGAATTCCAACCAGTAATATAAAATAAAACCCAAGTTTTGAGAAGCTGAGATTCACCATTTCTAATTGCAAAAACTAAGCTTGTTTTGACAACCACAAGACTGGTAAGGAGCACAAGCAATACTTACATTGCGGTATGCAAGGATATTGCCCAGGAAAGGCAGTGGTTTGGGTCAGAAATCCCCAAATTCTTAAAATTTCCATGTGTGTAGGTTCCATAACTGTAATGTGAGAGGTTGAGTTCTTAGAGATCATCCCTGTGCATTACCAGTCACAAACACAGAAATTTTAACATTCAAGCTGGAGGGGCCACAACATGTAAGCTACAAGAAACAAAATATAAAACCTTCCTCAAAGTAACACATTTTACTCTGAAAAAGTTTATTTGGTTAATTACACCTCCTGTCAAGAAGTTTGATATGTCTTTGTCCTGTTGTATTCACTGGGAGGCCTCTAATCTATCAGGGTGAAGAGTATAGTCATTTCTTGAGAACAAAGCCCAGCCAGGGCCATTGTCAATTCATAGCACAAGGTCTTAGTCTAGTGAGGGTCATGTAAGGAGGCATGATTTTGTGAAGTTTTTTTCTATAAGGTAATATCTTAAAGACAAAAAGACATGAACCCCAAAACACTGAGTTTCAGGCATGGATGAAGACACTGGAGTTTATCCTCATGACCTCTGTGCTTTTGTCTGCACGCACTGTCTGTATCTGATGGCTTTCTGCGAATACATGGAATAAATATATGACTCACAGACTGACAGAGAATACAGCCCAGTAACAGCCAGATTTTATTTCTATAAAGGGTAAAAGAGAGCATAAGATTTCCTGATGCCTAAGGTACAAGCAGTTGTGACCAACCAATAGTGTGCTAGGAATTAATTTTGGTCCTACACATGGGTGGCAAACATTCTTAACCACCCAGTGATCTCTCTAGCAACTCTACCTTTATTTTTTGAGGTAAGGTTTACTGCTAAACCTAAAACTCATCAATTACACTACACTTGCAGGCCATAGATCTGTCTGATTTCAGCAAGGCTACCACAGGCAAGCATTCTCATGCTTGCCTTTTAAATGGGTCCTTTAGATACAAAATCATGTCTTCATGCTTGCACAGCAGACATTTTTTTTTATTATTCGATATAATTTATTTACATTTCAAATGATTTCCCCTTTTCTAGCCCCCCCACTCCCCGAAAGTCCCGCAAGCCCCCTTCTCTTCCCCTGTCCTCCCACCCACCCCTTCCCACTTCCCCGTTCTGGTTTTGCTGAATACTGTTTCACTGAGTCTTTCCAGAACCAGGGGCCACTCCTCCTTTCTTCTTGTACCTCATTTGATGTGTGGATTATGTTTTGGGTATTCCAGTTTTCTAGGTTAATATCCACTTATTAGTGAGTGCATACCATGATTCACCTTTTGAGTCTGGGTTACCTCACTTAGTATGATATTCTCTAGCTCCATCCATTTGCCTAAGAATTTCATGAATTCATTGTTTCTAATGGCTGAATAGTACTCCATTGTGTAGATATACCACATTTTTTGCATCCACTCTTCTGTTGAGGGATACCTGGGTTCTTTCCAGCATCTGGCAATTACAAATAGGGCTGCTATGAACATAGTAGAACATGTATCCTTATTACATGGTGGGGAGTCTTCTGGGTATATGCCCAGGAGTGGTATAGCAGGATCTTCTGGAAGTAAGGTGCCCAGTTTTCGGAGGAACCGCCAGACTGATTTCCAGAGTGGTTGTACCAATTTGCAACCCCACCAGCAGTGGAGGAGTGTTCCTCTTTCTCCACACCCTCTCCAACACCTGCTGTCTCCTGAATTTTTAATCTTAGCCATTCTGACTGGTGTAAGATGAAATCTTAGGGTTGTTTTGATTTGCATTTCCCTAATGACTAATGAAGTTGAGCATTTTTTAAGATGCTTCTCCGCCATCCGAAGTTCTTCAGGTGAGAATTCTTTGTTTAACTCTGTACCCCATTTTTTAATAGGGTTGTTTGGTTTTCTGGAGTCTAACTTCTTGAGTTCTTTATATATATTGGATATTAGCCCTCTATCTGATGTAGGATTGGTGAAGATCTTTTCCCAATTTGTTGGTTGCCGATTTGTCCTCTTGATGGTGTCCTTTGCCTTACAGAAACTTTGTAATTTTATGAGGTCCCATTTGTCAATTCTTGCTCTTAGAGCATACGCTATTGGTGTTCTGTTCAGAAACTTTCTCCCTGTACCGATGTCCTCAAGGGTCTTCCCCAGTTTTTTTTCTATTAGCTTCAGAGTGTCTGGCTTTATGTGGAGGTCCTTGATCCATTTGGATTTGAGCTTAGTACAAGGAGACAAGGATGGATCAATTCGCATTCTTCTGCATGCTGACCTCCAGTTGAACCAGCACCATTTGTTGAAAAGGCTATCTTTTTTCCATTGGATGTTTTCAGCCTCTTTGTCGAGGATCAAGTGGCCATAGGTGTGTGGGTTCATTTCTGGATCTTCAATCCTGTTCCATTGATCCTCCTGTCTGTCACTGTACCAATACCATGCAGTTTTTAACACTATTGCTCTGTAGTATTGCTTGAGGTCAGGGATACTGATTCCCCCAGATTTCCTTTTGTTGCTGAGAATAGTTTTAGCTATCCTGGGTTTTTTGTTGTTCCAGATGAATTTGATAATTGCTCTTTCTAGCTCTGTGAAGAATTGAGTTGGGATTTTGATGGGTATTGCATTGAATCTGTATAGTGCTTTAGGCAAAATGGCCATTTTAACTATATTGATTCTGCCGATCCATGAGCATGGGAGGTTTTCCCATTTTTTGAGGTCTTCTTCCATTTCCTTCTTCAGAGTCTTGAAGTTCTTGTCATACAGATCTTTCACATGTTTGGTAAGAGTCACCCCAAGATACTTTATACTGTTTGTGGCTATTGTGAAGGGGGTCATTTCCCTAATTTCTTTCTCAGCCTGCTTATCCTTTGAGTATAGGAAGGCCACTGATTTGCTTGAGTTGATTTTATAACCTGCCACTTTGCTGAAGTTGTTTATCAGCTGTAGGAGCTCTCTAGTGGAGTTCTTTGGGTCACTTAGGTAGACGATCATGTCGTCTGCAAATAATGATAGTTTGACTTCTTCCTTTCCAATTTGTATCCCTTTGACCTCCTTATGTTGTCGAATTGCCCGAGCTAGTACCTCAAGTACAATATTGAAAAGATAAGGAGAAAGGGGGCAGCCTTGTCTGGTCCCTGATTTCAGTGGGATTGCTTCAAGTTTCTCTCCATTTAGTTTGATGCTGGCTACCGGTTTGCTGTATATTGCTTTTACTATGTTTAGGTATGGGCCTTGAATTCCTGTTCTCTCCAAGACTTTAAGCATGAAGGGATGCTGAATTTTGTCAAATGCTTTTTCAGCATCCAATGAAATGACCATGTGGTTTTGTTCTTTGAGTGTGTTTATGTAGTGGATTGTATTGATGGATTTCCGTATATTGAACCAACCCTGCATTCCCGGGATAAAGCCTACTTGATCATGGTGGATGATCGTTTTGATGTGTTCTTGGATTCGGTTGGCAAGAATTTTATTGAGTATTTTTGCATCGATGTTCATAAGGGAAATTGGTCTGAAGTTCTCTTTCTTTGTTGGATCTTTGTGTGGCTTTGGTATCAGCGTAATTGTGGCTTCGTAGAAGGAATTGGGTAGTGTTCCTTCTGTTTCTATTTTGTGGAATAGTTTGAAGAGTATTGGTGTTAACTCTTCTTTGAAGGTCTGGTAGAATTCTGCACTGAAGCCATCTGGTCCTGTGCTTTTTTTGGTTGGAAGACTTTCTATGACTCCTTCTATTTCTTTAGGCATTATGGGACTGTTTAGATGGTCTAGTTGGTCCTGATTTAATTTTGGTATTTGGTATCTGTCAAGGAAATTGTCCATTTCCTCCAGATTCTCCAGTTGTGTTGAGTATAGGCTCTTGTAGTAGGATCTGATGATTTTTTGGATTTCCTCAGTTTCCGTTGTTATATCTCCCTTTTCATTTCTAAGTTTCTTAATTTGGATACTTTCTCTGTGCCCTTTGGTCATTCTGGCTAAGGGTTTATCTATCTTGTTGATTTTCTCAAAGAACCAGCTCCTGGTATTGTTGATTTTTTGTATGGTTCTCTTTGTTTCTACTTGATTGATTTCGGCCCTGAGTTTGATGATTTCCTGCCTTCTACTCCTCCTGGGTAGTTCGATCTTCTTATATTTGTTGACGTCTGTCTTGTGAGCAATTATATGTTTGATTTTGGAGAAGGTACCATGGAGTGCTGGGAAAAAGGTATATTCTTTGTTTTAGGATAGAATCTTCTATATATATGTGTTAAATCTAATTGGTCCAAAGCTTCAATTAGTTTCACAGTGTCCCTGTTCAGTTTCTGTTTTCCTGATCAGTCCATTGAGGAAAGTGCAGTGTTGAAGTCACCCACAATTATTGTGTTAGGTGCAATGTGTGCTTTGAGCTTTAGTAAAGTTTCTTTTATGAAAGAGGGTGCCCTTGCATTTGGAGCATAGATGTTCAGGATTGAGAGTTCTTCTTCTTGTATTTTTCCTTTGACTAGCAAGAAGTGTACCTCAGAGTCTCTTTTGATGACTTTGAGTTGAAAATCAATTTTATCTGATATTAGAATGGCAACTCCAGCTTGTTTCCTGAGGCCATTTGCTTGTAAAATTGTCTTCCAGCTTTTTACTCTAAGGTAGTGTTTGTCTTTGATACTGAGGTGTGTTTCCTGTATGCAGCAAAATGTAGGGTCCTGTTTACGTATCCAGTCGGTTAGTCTATGTCTTTTTTTTGGGGCATTGAGCCCACTGATGTTAAGAGATATTAATGAATAGTGATTATTACTTCCTGTCATTTTTGATGTTATTTTTAAAATTTGATTGGTTATCTTCTTTTGGGTTTGATGAAAGAGGGTTAGTATCTTGCTTTTCCAGGGTGAAGTTTTCCTCCTTGTATTGCTGTTTTCCTCCTATTATCCTTTATAGGGCTGGGTTTGTGGATAGATATTGGGTAAACTTGGTTTTGTCATGGAATATCTTAGTTTCTCCATCTATGGAGATTGAGAGTTTTGCTGGGTATAGTAGTTTTGGCTGGCATTTTTTTTTTTTTTTTTTTTTTTATCTTAGAGTCTGCTTGAGATCTGCCCAGGATCTTCTAGCTTTCATAGTCTCAGGTGAGAAGTCTGGTGTGATTCTGATAGGTCTTCCTTTATATGTTACTTGGCCCTTTTCTCTTACTGCCTTTAATATTCTTTCTTTGTTTAGTACATTTGGGGTTTTGATTATTATGTGACGGGAGGTATTTCTGTTTTGGTCCAGCCTGTTTGGAGTTCTGTAGGCTACTTGTATATTCATGGGCACGTCTCTCTTTAGGTTAGGGAAGTTTTCTTTTCTTTTCTTTCTTTTTTTCTTTTTTCTTTTTGGCGAGGAAAGGGTTTATTCAGCTTACACTTCTGCATTGCTGTTCATCACAAAAGGAAGCCAGGACTGGAACTCAAGTAGGAGCTGATGCAGAGGCCATGGAGACATGTTTCTTACTGGCTTGCTTGCCCTGGCTTGCTCAGCCTGCTCTCTTATAGAACCCAAGATCACCAGCCCAAAGTGGTACCACCCACAAGGGGCCCTCCCCACTTGATCACTAACTGAGAAAATGCCCCACAGCTGGATCTCATGGAGGCACTTCCCCAACTGAAGCTCCTTTCTCTGTGATAACTCCAGCCTGTGTCAAGTTGACACACAAAACCACCCAGTACAATTGACCCCTTGTCTACTTGATACACAAACACATCACTATTAAGTCTCAACCCTTACTTTCTTATTCATCCCGAAGATCAAAATTACTTTAAAAGTACCACAGTCTTTACATGTTAAAAGTTCGATCACTTTAAAATGTCCAATATCTTTAAAATTCAAAGTCTTTTAAAAATTTAACTCTTAACTGTGGGCTTACACTAGCTGGTTTCTTCCTTCAAGATGGAAACATATCATGGGACAGTCACAACCAAAAGCAAAACTCAAACTCCAATGGTTCATTGTCTGGGATCCAACTCACAATATTCTGGGCTCCTCCAAGGGCGGACGTTTTCTTCCATAATTTTATTGAAGATATTTGCTGGCCCTTTAAGTTGTAAATCTTCACTCTCATCAATGCCTATTATCCTTAGTTTGGTCTTCTAATTGTGTCCTGGATTTCCTGAATGTTTTGGGTTACAAGTTTTGCATTTTGCATTTTCTTTAACTGTTGAGTCCATGGTTTCTATGGTATCTTCAGCATCTGAGATTCTTTCTTCTATCTCTTTTATTCTATTGTTGATATTTGCATCTATGTCCCCTGATTTCTTCCAAACGTTTTCTATCTCCAAAGTTGTCTCCCTTTGAGTTTTCTTAGTTGTTTCTACTTCTGATTTTAGATCCTGGATGGTTTTGCTTAGCTCCTTCACTTGCTTGTTTGTGTTTTCCTGTAGTTCTTTAAGAGATTTTTGTGTTTCCTCTTTCATGACCTCAGACTGTTGACCAAAGTTCTCCTGTTGTTCTTTAAGTGATTTTTGCTTTTCCTCCTTATTGGCTTTTGTATTCTCCTGAATTTCTTTCAATGATTTTTGTGTTTCCCTTGTAAGGGCTTCTAACTTTTGATCCATTTTCTCCTGAATTTCTTTAAGTATGTCCTTCATGTGTTCCTGTACCAGCATCATGACCAGTGATTTTAAATCCAAATCTTGTTTTTTTGGTGTGATGGGGTATCCAGGACATGTTGTTAAAGGAGAATTGGGTTCAGATGCTGCCATATTGCCTTGATTTCTGTTAGTGACATTCCTGCTTTTGCCTTTTGCCATCTAGTTCTCACTGGTGTTAGTTGGTCTTGTTGTCAATGCTGGACTCACCAGTGCAAGCTGCCTCTTCCCAGCTGGCCTCTGGTGCACAGCTGACCTCCTGCACTGCCTGGAGACAAGGTGCTGTGACCCATACTGTTCAGATCCCAAAGCAGACACCTTAAGGCTCACACCTGGCGCCTGCTGGACTCACCAGAGCACACTGACTTCTGGGTGCCCCTCTGGCCTCTTGCAGGTCCTGGAGATGTGGTGTTGTAGCCCAGGTTGTTCTGGATCTGGAAGCTGAGATTTGAAGGCTCCTGCCAGAGGCCTCAGGACTGGAACCTAAGCTCTGTGGGGCCGGACCCTCCGGAGCAAGCTGTGTCCTCCCAGTCTGCCTCCAGGTGCACACCAGGCTCTTGCACTTCCTGGAAACCTAGTGCTGTGGCCCAGGCTGTTCAGATCCCAAAGCAGACACCTGAAGGCTCCTGCCCGGGGCCTGCTGGACTCACCAGAGCACACTGACTCCTCCCAGTCGGCCTCCTGGGTGCCCCTCTGGCCTCTTGCAGGTCCTGGAGATGTGGTGTTGTAGCCCAGGCTGTTCTGGATCCCGAAGCAGAGATCTGAAGGCTCCTGCCAGAGGCCTCAGTACTGGAACCTAAGCTCTGTGGGGCCAGACCCACCGGAGCAAGCTGTGTCCTCCCAGTCTGCCTCCGGGTGCACCTTAAATTTACTTTTAAACAAAGCATTTTATAGCCATAATCTTACATTGATAGAAATCTTTATATTTTGATGCAAAATTGAAGTTGTATTTTCTTACCCTTGTACAGAGCTTATATACTGATACAGGTTTAAGATTTTTATTAGTATATATCTTTGTATATTGATACAAAATTTAAAATTAAAATTTGTTACTACTGGATAGGCATTACGCTTATGCAACTTATTTAAGGAAAAAGAATTAGACCCAGTCCTTTTAATTGTTTTTTTATAAGTTTTATTTAATGTTTTTTTTTTTTACTCCAGATTTTATCTCCATCCTGGTACACCCTCTGACTATTCCACATCCCATACTTCTACTCCCACTTGTTTCCATGACAATATTCCCCCCAGACCTCTCCATTCCCTGGGGCCTCCATTATCTTGAGGGTTAGGTGTATATGTGTTGGGGGATTCATATCAGCTGTCGCATGCTGCCCAGTTGGTAGTCAAGTGTCTGAGAGATCTTGGGGGTCCAGGTTAATTGAGACTGATGGTCTTCCTACAGAGTTGCCTTCCTCCTCAGCTTCATTCAGCTTTTCTCTAATTCAACCACAAGGGTTAGCAGCTTCTGTCCATTGGTTTGGTGCAAATATCTGTATCTGACTCTTTCAGCTGCTTGTTGGATCTTTTGGAGGGCAGTTATGATAGGTCCCTCTTTGTGAGCACTCCATAGCCTCCATAATAGTGTCAGGCTTTGGGGTTTCCCCTTGACCTGGATCCCACTTTGGGCCTGTCACTGACCCTGATTTTCCTCAGGCTCTTCTCCATTTTTTGTCCCTGCAGTTCTTTCGGACAGGAACAATTATGGGTCAGAGTTTTTGACTGTGGGATGGCAACCTTCTCTCTCAATTGATGCCCTGTCTTTCTGCTGGAGGTGGGCTTTACAAGTTCACTCTTCCCACTGCAGGGCATTTCATCTAAGGTCCCTTCTTTTGAGTTCTGACAGTTTATCACCTCCCAGGTCTCTGGTACATTCTGGAGGGTTCCCCCCATATATCCTACATCCTGAGGATGCCTGTTTCCAATCTTTCTACTGGCCTTCGGGGCTTCAGTCCTTTTACCCCACCTCATCATGTTCCCTGTCCTCTTTCTTTCTTATGTTCCTTCATCCCTCTCCCCTCCTGTGATTGCTTTCTTCTCCCTCCCAAGTGAGAGTGAGACATCCTCACTTGAGGACTTTGTTTTGTTAACCTTTTTGAATTCTATAGACTTTATCTTGTGTATTCTGTACTGTTTTTGGACGATATCCACTTATTAGTGAGTACATACCATGCATGTCCTTTTGGGTCTCAGTCATCTTACTCAGGATGATATTTTCTAGTTCCTTACATTCGCCTACAAAACTCAGGATGTCATTGTTCTTAATAGATGAGTAGTATTACATTGTGTAAAGAAACCACATTTTCTGTATTCATTCTTTTGTTGTGGGACATATGGGTTGTTTCCAGCTTCTGGCTATCACAAACAAGGCCACTTTGATCATAGTGGAAGACTTGCCTCTGTGGCCTGGTGGGGCATTTTTTGAGGTATATTCCCAATAGTAGTATAGCTGGGTCTTTAGGTAGACCTATTTCCAATTTTCTGAGGAACCTCCAGATTGATTTGCAGAGTGGTTGTACCAGTTTGCAATCCTAGCAGCAATGGAGGAGTGCTCCTCTTTCTCTACATCCTCCAGAACCGGTACTATCACCTGAGTTTTTTTTTATTAGATATATTTTTATTATTATTTACATTTCAAATGTTATTTCCTTTCCTCCTTTCCCCTATGAAAACTCTCTATCCCATCACCCCTCCCCTTACTCACCAAACCACCCACTCCCACTTCTCTGCCCTGGCATTCCATTATACTGAGGCATTGAGCATTCACAGGACCAAAGGCCTCTCCTTTCATTGATGTCTGAGAAGGCCATCCTCTGCTACATATGTGGCAGGAGCAATGGTTCCCTCCATGTATACTCTTGGTTGGTGCTTTAGTCCCTGGGAGCTCTGGGGGTACTGGTTGGTTCATATTGTTGTTCCACCTATGGAGCTGCACACCCCTTCAGCTCCTTGGGTTCTTTCTCAAGTTCCGCCGTTGGGGACCCTGTGCACAGTCCAATGGTTAGCTGAGAGCATCTACTGCTGTATTTATCACATACTGGCAAAGCCTCTTAGGAGACAGCTATATTAGGCTTCTGTCAGCAAGCACTTGTTGGCATTCATAATAGTGTCTGGGTTTGGTGACTCTATATGGGATGGATCCACAGGTGGGGCAGTCTCTGGATGGTCTTTCCTTCAGTTTATGCTCCATACTTTTTCTCTGTTTCGAGATTCTTGGCTAATATCCATTTATCAGTGAGTGTATATCATGTGTGTTCTTTTTTGATTGGGTTACCTCATTCAAGATGATATTTTCTAGTTTCATCCATTTGTCTAAGAATTTCATGAATTCATTGTTTTTGATATCTGACTAGCACTCCATTGTTGAAATGTACCACATTTTCTGTATCTCTTCCTCTGTGGTGGGACATCTGGACTCTTTCCAGCTTTTGGCTATTATAAACAAGGCAGCTATGAACATAGTGGAGCATGTATCCTTATTACATGCTGGAGAATTCTCTGGGTATATGTCCAGGAGTGGTAGAGCAGGGTCCTCCAGTAGTATTTTGCTCAATTTTCTGAGGAACCCCAAAGCTGGTTTCCAGAGTGGTTGTACCAGCTTGCAATTTCACCAGCAATGGAGGAGTGTTCCTCTTTCTCCACATCCTCGCCAGCACCTGCTATCACCTGAGTTTTGATCTTAGCCATTCTGACTGGTGTGAGGTGGAATCTCAGGTTTGTTTTGATTTGCATTTCCCTGGTGAGCAATAATGTTGAACATTTTTTAGGTTCTTTTCAGCCATTTGAAGAATTCTTTGTTTAGCTCTGATTCTCAGTTTTTACTAGGGATATTTGGTTCTCTGGAATCTAGCTTCTCGAGTTCTTGGTATATATTGGATATAAGTCCTCTATCAGATTTAAGATTGCTAAAGATCTTTTACAAATATGTTGGTTGCCATTTTGTCTTATTGCCAATGTCCATTGCCTTACAGAAGCTTTGCAATTTTTTTCATTCTTTTTTTTATTCGATATAATTTATTTACATTTCAAATGATTTCCCCTTTTCTAGCCCCACCCCCTCCCCGAAAGTCCCGTAAGCCCCCTTCTCTTCCCCTGTCCTCCCTCCCACCCCTTCCCAGTTCCCCGTTCTGGTTTTGCCAAATACTGTTTCACTGAGTCTTTCCAGAACCAGGGACCACTCCTGCTTTCTTCTTGTATCTCATTTGATGTGTGGATTATGTTTTGGGTATTCCAGTTTTCTAGGTTAATAACCACTTATTAGTGAGTGCATACCATGATTCACCTTTTGAGTCTGGGTTACCTCACTTAGTATGATGTTCTCCAGCTCCATCCATTTGCCTAAGAATTTCATGAATTCATTGTTTCTTGCAATTTTATGAGGTCCCATTTGTCAATTCTTGATCTTAGAGCATAATCTACTGGTTTTATGTTCTGGAAAATTTCCCCCTGTGCCCTTGTACTTGAGGTTCTTCCACATGTTCTTTTCTAATTCTTTCAGTGTATCTGGTCTTATGTTGAGATTCTTGATCCACTTGAACTTGAGCTTTTTACAAGGAAAAAAGAATGAATCAATTTGTGTTTTTCTACATGCTAACCACCAGTCAAAACAGCACAATTTGTTGGAAATGCTATATTTTTTTCTACTGGATGGTTTAAGCTCCTTTGTCAAAGATCAAATGACCATAGGTGTGTGGGTTCATTTCTGGGTCTACAATTATATTCTCTTGATCTATCTGCCTGTCTCTGTATCAAACCATACAGTTTTTTTCTTGATTGCTCTGTAGTACATCTTGAGGTCAGGGATGGTGAATCCATCAGAAGTTCTTTAATTGTTGAGAATACTTTCCACTCTCCTGGGTTTTTGTTATTCCTGATTTATTTGCAAATGGCTCTTTCTGACTCTATGAAGAATTGAGTTGGAATTTGATGGGGATTGCATTAAATCTGTAGATTGTGTTCAGCAAGATGGCCAATTTTAGAATATTAATCCCGCCAGTCCATGAGCATGTGAAATCTTTCCATCTTCTGAGATCTTCAGTTTCTTTCCTCAGAGACTTGAAGTTATTGTAATGCGGATCTTTCACTTGCTTAGTTAGAGTCACACCAAGGTATTTTATATAATTTGCGACTATTTTGAAGGGTTGTTTCCCTACTGTCTTTCTCAGTCTGTATATCCTTTGAGTAGAGGAATACCAATTGTTTGTTTGAGTTAATTTTATATCCAGCCACTTTGATGAAGTTGTTTATCATGTTTAGGAGTTCTGTGGTAGAATTATGGGGATCACTTACATATACTATCATATCATTTGCCAATAGTGATATTTTGACTTCTTTCTTTCCAATTTGTATCTGTTTGACCTCCTTTTGTTGTCTGCTTGCTCTACCTAGGACTTTCAGTACTATATTAAATAGGTACAGAGAGAGTGGGCAGCCTTGTCTAGTCCCTGATTTTAGTGGGATGGCTTCAAGATTCTCTCTATTTAGTTTGATTGTGGCTCCTAGTTTCCTGTATATTGCTTTTACTATGTTTAGGCATGGGCTTTGAATTCCTAATCTTTCCAAGACTTTTATTGTGAAGCGGTATTGGATTTTGTTAAATGTTTTCTCAGTATATCATGAAATGATCATGTGTTTTTTCTTTGAGTTTGTTTATATAGTGGATTATGTTGATGGATTTCTGCATATGGAACCATTCCTTCTTCCCTGGGATGAAGTGTACTTGATCATGATGAATAGTTGTTTTGATGTGTTCTTGGATTCCCTTTGCAAGAATTTTATTGAGTATTTCTCATTGATACTCATAAGGGAAATTGGTTTGAAATTATCTTTCTTTGCTGGGTCTTTGTGTGGTTTAGGTATCAGAGTAATTTTAGCTTCATAAAATGAAATGCTTTTGTTTCTATTTTGAGGAATAGTTTGGAGAGTATTGGTATTAGGTTTTTCTCTGATGGTCTTATAGAACTTTGCACTAAACCCTTTGGTCCTAGACTTTTTTTTGTTGGGAGACTATTAATGACTGCTTGTATTTTTTAGGGGTTACAGGACTGCTTAGATTGTTTATCTGATCCTGATTTAACTTTGGTACCTGGTATTGTCTAGAAAATTGTTCATTTCATCCAGATTTTCCAGTTTTGTTTAGTATAGGCTTTTATAGTAGGATCTGATGATTTTTTGCATTTCCTTGTTGTCTGTTATTATCTCTTCCTTTTCATTTCTGATTTTGTTGATTTGGAAACTGTTCCTGTGTCCTCTGGTTAGTCTGGTTAAGGGTTTATCTATCTTGTGGATTTTCTCAAAGAAACAGCTTCTGTTTTTTTTTTTTTTTGATTCTTTGTATACATCTGTTTGTTTCTACTTGGTTGATTTGAGCCCTAAGTTTGATTATTTTCTGCCATTGGGTGTATGTACTTCTTTTTATTCTAGAGCTTTCAGATGTGCTGTCAAGATGTTATTGTATGCTCTCTCCCATTTCTTTTTGGAGGCTCTCGGAGCTATGAGTTTTCCTCTTAACACTTCTTTCATTTTGTCCCATAACTTTGGCTATGTTTTGCCTTCATTTTCACTAAATTCTCAGAAGCCTTTAATTTATTTCTTCATTTTTTCCTTGACAAAGTTATCATTGAGTAGATTTTTCTTCAGTTTCCACATGCATGTGGGCTCTCTATTGTTTTTGTTCTTATTGAAGACCAGCCTTAGTCTATGGTGATTGATAGGATGCATCAGATTATTTCAATCTTCTTGTATCTATTGAGGCATGTTTTGTCACTGGTTATATTGCCAATTTTGGAGATGGCACCATGAGGTCCTGAGAAGAATGCCTCTTTTTTTTTTTTTTTAAGGATAAAATGTTCTATAGCTATATGTTAAACCCATTTGTTCCATAACTTCTGTTAGTTCCACTGTTTCTCTGTTTAGTTTGACTTTCCCTGATCTGTCCATTGATGAGAGTGGGGTGTCTCCCGCTATTATGATATGAGGTGAAATGTGTGCTTTGAGGTTTATTAAAGTTTTTTTATGAATGTGTGTGCCCTTGCCTTTGGAGCATAGATGTTTAGAATTGTGAGTTCTTCTTGGTAGATTTTTCCCTTTGATGATTATGAAGTATCCTTATTTATCCTTTTTGATAACTTTAGGTTGAAAGCAGATTTTATTCGATATTAGAATGGCCATTCCAGCTTATGTTTTGGGACCATTTGCTTGGAAAGTTTTTTTCCAAGTTCATAATTCTGAGATAGTGTCTCTCTTTGTCACTGAGGTTGGTTTCCTGTATGCAGCTAAATTTTGGGTCCTGTCTACATATCCAGTCTGTTAGTCTATGTCTTTTTATTGGGGAAATTGGGTCCACTTTTATCAAGAGTTATTAAGGAAAAGTGATTGTTGCTTCCTTTTACTTTTGTTGTTAGAGGTAGAATTATGTGTATGTGGCCATCTTCTTTTTGATTTATTAAAAGAAGATTATTTTCTTGGTTTTTTTTAGGGTATAGTTTTCCTCCTTCTGTTGGAGTTTTCTATTTGGTATCCTTTGAAGGGCTGGATTTTTGGAAACATATTGCATAAATTTGATTTTGCCATGGAATATCTTGGTTTTTTCATCTATAGTAATTGAGAGTTTTTCTGGTTATTGCAGACTAGGCTGGCATTTATGTTCCCTTTGGGTCTGTGTGACATCTGCCCAGGATCTGCTGGCTTTTATAGTCTTTCTTGAGATGTCTTGTGTAATTCTGATAGGTCTGTCTTTATATGTTACATGTTTATATGTTATATGTTTTCCCTTATTGCTTTTAATATTCTTTCTTTTTTTGTGCATTTGGTGTTTTGGTTATTATGTGATTATTATGTTTCCCTTTGTGATTTCTTTATTGTTTCTACTTCCATTTTTAGATCCTGGATGGTTTTGGTCAATTCTTTTACATTTTTTTCTTGGTTTTCCTGCAATTCTTTAAGGGATTTTTGTGGTTCCTCTTTAAGTTCTGCTACCTCTTTACCTGTGTTCTCCTGTATTTTTTAAGGGAGTTATTTCTGTCCTTCTTAAAGTTGTCCATCAGCATCATGAGATGTGATTTTAAAACCAAATCTTGCTTTTCTGGTGTGTTAGGCTATCCAGAACTTGTTGTGGCGGGAGAACTGGATTCTGATGATGCCACATAGCCCTGGTTTGTGTTTGTAATGTTTGTTCAGTTGCCTTTTGCCATCTGGTTATCTTTGGTACTAGTTGGTCTTGCTGTTTCTGGCTGGAGGTTGTCCCTCCTGTGGGCCTGTATGCCTGTTTCAGCACTCCTGGGAGATCAGCTGTATTCTGGCAGGACCTGTGTAAATAGCCCCAGGTTCTTCTGGGTTCAGATTGATCCCGAAATCATCCTATTCCAGTGGCTCCACAGTTACGGTGCCCTGTGTTCTCCCAGTCTCTCCCACTTTGGACAGTCACTGGAGAGCAGTGGAGATCTCACCTCTGAGACTGGAGTGAGAGCTCTCCTGGGAGACCAGCTCTCTTTTGGCAGAACCTGTGCACAAAGGGCAGTGGAATAGCTTTAGCTCCCAGATTCAGATCAAGGATCAGACCATAAGGATCCTGTCCCAGCTGCTCCACTGTTCCTGTGCCTTGTGCACCCCTGGCCAATCCTGCCTTGGTCAGTCACTGGAGAGAAAATGGCAATCTTACCTCTAAGCCTGGGAGTCAGAGCACTCCTAGGAGCCCAGCTCTCTGCTGGTGGTACCCATGCACAGAGGGCTGTGGAGCAGTCCCAGGTCCCAGGTGCAGATTGTCATCTAAGGTTTTTGTCTTAGCCATTCTGATTGGTGTAAGGTGAAATCTCAGGGTCATTTTGATTTCCCTGATCACTAAGTACTTTGAGTATTTCTTTTAGGTGTTTCTCAGCCATTCATGATTCCCCTGTTATGAATTCTCTGTTTAGTTCTATACCTCATTTTTTGATTGGACAGTTACTGGAGAGCAGTGAAGAACTCACCTCTGAGACTGGAGTGAGAGCTCTCCTGGCAGACAAGCTCTGTTTGATATTTTGGTGGTTAGCTTTTTGTGTTCTTTATATAGTTTGAATATTAGCTGATATGTTTATAAAAAGATAAAGAGAGCAGATATGTTTTGTGGAGGTGTAGTAGGGTATGGGAGACATTGGGAAGGGAATCAAGAGTGTAGAGGCAGAGAAAGTCGGAGAGAGAGAGAGAGAGAGAGAGAGAGAGAGAGAGAGAGACAGAGAGAGAGACAGAGAGAAGAGAAGAGAAGAGAAGAGAAGAAAAGAGGAGGGGAGAAGAGAAGAGAAGAGGAGAAGAGAAGAGAAGTAGAGGCTGGCCATGAGCATGTGGAGAGAGAGAGAGCAGGGAGGAGAATGGGGAGAGAGTGAGAGCAGGAAGACAAGAATATGAACAAGAGAGAGAGAGATGACAGACAAGTGGCCCCTTTTATTGTGGGTCAGGCTTACCTGGGTGTTGTTAGGTAATTGTGGGGTAGAGCTTAAACAGAATGCTAACATTCCCCTGTTTTGATTTAATTAAAAAAGAACAAATTAGAAAGAGGTAATGGTGAAGCAGGAATAGGATAGTAGTAATCTTGGAGTACTTCCTGCTGGCTTTGGGGAGACGCGTCTCTGGGAAACCTAAGAAAATGAGTATGAGGATGTTGGTCCAGCCTCAGAAGAGTTGGCCGTTTCCTTGCTGTCCAGGCTCTATGGTGATAGATGATAAGGAACAGGTCCACCAGCAGCATCTGTGTCTGTGAGAGAAGGTTGGAGCACCTGTAGGTTGCTTCTCTGGAGCTATCCTGATGTGGTAAGTGCCTGGGCTTGACACGATGCTGAAACTCACATACATATGTTAAAGGTAGAGACTAAGATTAAGTGCATTAGGACCTGTTTAGATACTTTACCTGCTCTTGATTTAACTTTGGTATGTGGCATCTGTCAAGAAAACCATCCATTACATCTAGGCTTTTGTAGTAGGATCTGATGATTTTTGGAATTTCCTCCCTTCCTGTTGTTATGCCTGCCCTTTTATTTCTGATTTTGGTAACTCCAACTTGTTTCTTGGGACCATTTGTTTGGCATACATTTTTCCAGCCTTTTACTTTGAGGTAGAATCTATCTTTGTTATTGAGGTATATTTCTTGTAGGCAGTAGAATGCTGGATCCTGTTTGTATAGCCAGTCTGTTAGTTTTTGTCTTTTTATAGGTGAGTCGAGTCCATTAATATTGAGAGATATTAAAGACAGATGATTGTTAGTTCTTGTTTTTTTTTTTTTTTTTGTAGATGGCATTATGTGCATGTGGTTTGCTCCTTTTGGCTTTGTTGTGAGATGATTAATTCCTTGTTTTTCCTTTGGTGTAAGTACCCTCCTTGTTTTGGTGTTTTCCTTCTAGAATCTTTTGCAGTCCTGAATTGGTAGATAGATACTGTTTGATTTTGGTTTTGTCCTGGAATATTTTGTTTACTCTATGTATGTTGATTGAGACTTTTGCTGGGTATAGTAGCCTGGGCTGGCATTTGTGTTTTCTTTGAGTCTTCATGACATTTGATAAGGTTTTTCTGGCTTTTAGTGTCTCTGTTGAAAAGTCTTGTGTAATTCTGATAGGTCTATATTTATACATTATTTGACCCTTTTTCTGTGCAGCTTTTATTATTCTTTCTTTGTTCTGTGCATTTAGTGTTTTGATTATTATGCTAATGAGAAGATTTTCTTTTTTGGTCCCATTCATTTGGTGTTCTACAGGCTTCTTAAACATTTATGGCCATCTCTTTCTTCAGGTTGTGGATGTTTTCTTCTATGATTTTGTTGATATTTTCAGGTCTTTTGAGGTGGGAATCTTCGTTCGCCTCTATTCCAATCATTCTTAGATTTCATCTATTCATTGTGTCCTGAATATCCTGGATGTTTTGGGTTAGGAGTTTTTTATGTTTTGAATTTTCTTTAACAGTTGTGTCAATCTCTTCGATGGTATATTTTACACTTGAGATTCTCTCTTCTGTCTCTTGTACTCTCATGGTGATGCTTACATCTGCAATTCATGACCTCTTTCCTAGTTTTTACATTTCCAGCCTTGCCTGTATTTGTATTTTCTTCATTGTTTCTACTTCTACTTTTAGTCATTGAACCACTTTATTCAATTCCTTTACCTCTTTACCTGTGTTTTCCTTTTTTTTCTTTCAGTGAGTTATTTATATCCTCTTGAAAGGATTCTAATATCTTTATGAGATAGGATTTCAGGTCAGCTTCCTGATTTTCAGGTGTGTTGGTGTATTTATGGCTTGCTGTGGTAGGAGACCTGAGTTCTGATGATGTTCACATATATTGGCTTCTGTTGCTTATGGTCTTGTGCTTGTCTCTCACCATCTGGTTATCCCTGGTGTTTACCGGTCTGAGTGACTCTCTCTGGAGCCTGCCTCTTTTGTCCCTGGGTTGCTTCACATGTCCCAGTAGGCCTGTGGCCCTGGCTGTAACAGACCTCCTGTGGGGCATTCTGACTGGGGGGTCTTCAGAGGAGCAGAAAAGCTGCTGATATGTTGACCTGGATGTGGCAGATATTCTGGGAGGCCTTCAGACTCTTGGGTTTTCAGAGAAATAGTCATGCTGTTGTCTTGTGTAAAGCTGTTCTCCAGGGGAGCCTACAGACTGTGGTTTCTGTTTCCCTGTGTGAAGCAGAACTCCAGGGAGGCTTTCAGTCTACTGGGTCAATTTCCTTGAATGCTGTGGAGCTCCCAGGAGGTCTTCAAACTGTTGTGTCAGTTGACCAGATGCCCTGAGTACAGCAGATCTTCTGAGATGCCTCAATTTGTGGTGCCTTCAGGGGAGCAGACTAGGTAGTAGTCTGCCCAGGTATAAAGGGCTAGTCATAAGTGGAGTGGAATTCAAGGGGTGTGGTTTTGGAATCCACTGGGCTCCCAGAAGCAGCTGTGGGACTTTGAGAGGGCCATTACCAGATGCCCTGAGTGCAGCAGATCTTCTGGGATACCTCCAGCTATGGTGTCTTCAGGGGAGTAGGTAGAAGTCCACACTGCAAGAAAGTGCCAGTCAGAAAGGGCCTTTTAATAGTTTTTTTTTTCTTTTTTTAAATTTATTTATTTTTATTCAATATAATTTATTTACATTTCAAATGATTTCCCCTTTTCTAGCCCCCCACTCCCCGAAAGTCCCGTAAGCCCCCTTCTCTTCCCCTGTCCTCCCATCCACCCCTTCCCACTTCCCCATTCTGGTTTTGCCGAATACTGTTTCACTGAATCTTTCCAGAACCAGGGGCCACTCCTCCTTTCTTCTTGTACCTCATTTGATGTGTGGATTATGTTTTGGGTATTCCAGTTTTCTAGGTTAATAACCACTTATTAGTGAGTGCATACCATGATTCACCTTTTGAGTCTGGGTTACCTCACTTAGTATGATGTTCTCTAGCTCCATCCATTTGCCTAAGAATTTCATGAATTCATAGTTTCTAATGGCTGAATAGTACTCCATTGTGTAGATATACCACATTTTTTGCATCCACTCTTCTGTTGAGGGATACCTGGGTTCTTTCCAGCATCTGGCAATTATAAATAGGGCTGCTATGAACATAGTAGAGCATGTATCCTTACCTTTTTCTCAGCACCTCATGGTATCTTCTCCAAAATCGACCATATAATTGGTCACAAGACAGACCTCAACAAATATAAGAAGATCGAACTAATCCCATGCCTCCTATCTGATCACTATGGAGTAAAAGTGGTCTTCAATAGCAACAGAAACAACAGAAAACCCACATACACGTGGAAACTGAACAATACTCTACTCAATGATACCTTGGTCAAGGAAGAAATAAAGAAAGAAATTAAAGGCTTTTTAGAACACAATGAAAATGAAAACACAACATACCCAAATCTATGGGACACAATGAAAGCAGTGCTAAGAGGAAAACTCATAGCCCTGAGTGCCTCCAAAAAGAAAATGGAGAGAGCATACATTACCAGCTTAATGACACACCTGAAAGCACTGGAACAAAAAGAAGCTCTTTCACCCAGGAGGAGTAGAAGGCACGAAATCATCAAACTCAGGGCCGAAATCAATCAAGTAGAAACCAAGAGAACCATACAAAAAATCAACAAAACCAGGAGCTGGTTCTTTGAGAAAATCAACAAGATAGATAAACCCTTAGCCAGACTGACCAAAGGGCACAGAGAAAGTATCCAAATTAACAAACTTAGAAATGAAAAGGGAGATATAACAACGGAAACTGAGGAAATCCAAAAAATCATCAGATCCTACTACAAGAGACTGTACTCAACACAACTGGAGAATCTGGAGGAAATGGACAATTTCCTTGACAGATACCAAATACCAAAATCAAATCAGGACCAACTTTTAATAGTTTTTAATAACTGTTTAAGATATTAAATAATACATGTTAATAGTTTAACAGTTAAATTCATGCTCCTATTGGATTCTATTTTAGTTAATTACAATAAAGAGTTTTCAAGGTAATTCAAAGAGTCAATAGCTAAGAATAATCAATGCTTGACAATTCAGTTATGCTATATAAAGATGATGGTCTTCAAAGGCACTGGAGATCCACAGACTATGTTATTAATGTTATTCCAATTATTAAAAGATCTTTTGACTATGAAACATGTAGGCTCCTGACAATACCCCAACTCTACTTTAATGAACATATTGAGTATTTTTATCTCCAGATAGTTAACTTCAATTTTAGGAAACTAGCCACTGTGAAGAAATGCCCTAATTTCAACTGCAGACAGAAAATTAATGTAGGATACTTTACTGCAAAGCTCTGACAAGACAGGGCAAGCTAATCCTTCATAATTTCTGCTTCATTTAAGGTCTGTCATATGTTCTGGACCAGAAGACTGAAGACAGATGCTTCAGCATTTTAAGGACAATTGGGGACTGTCCAGGTAGTGCGCTGTCTCTGCCAAATGTTTAAGTTTTGAAAGATACATCTTTGTGTTTTTTGCATATTCATGTTATATTCAATACTTTGTTAAATCTCTGGCAGGGTTGAAGACTAGTTATAGTTTCACAATTGAACTTAAGTTGTTTAGCATTCAAGATGTTTTAGATTTGAGAGTATGATTTTCAGATGGTAATACTATTTGAAATCAAACATGATTGAGGTACGGAATTGTAAACACTTTTAGGAAAAAAAGTTAGGATAACTTTTAGGATAAGGTAGGATAGATGATAGAATACTTTGTCTAAATTGTCAAATATGATGGACTAGGCATTATAAGTGTATGTTATACCTTATAATTTGCCTAATTGTTATAATTGTGTTCAACTTATATTTGAATAAAAGGAGCCTTTTAAATTGGACAAAAGGGGAAAATGTGGTGGGTTGGCATAATGTTGCTTGTATTCTAATGCTAATTTGAGACCTCCAAGGCTGTTTGCTCCAAAGATGATAGCATTTGAATGTAAGGCATTGAGTGACACTACCCTCAATTGACTGTGATTGGTGAATAAAAATTCCAAGAGCCAATAGCCCGGGAGAAGAGAAATAGGTAGGATTAAATTTTGGCAGGATTAAAGAATGGAGGAGAGAGGGGGAGAAAGATGTCGCTATGGGATAGAAGAAGATTTTTCAGGAGAGGAGAATGAGAGCTGCCATGGATTAATTGAACGATAAAAACATGGCCATATGTGCTGGTCAATTGTAGGTAAGTACATCCCAGATGAAACATAGTAAGTAATAACTTGGGTTATCTTTAGGGCGATAATTCTAACAGCATGTAGTTAGACAGCTTTCCAGTTATTGTGCTGCTTAAGAAACATTAAAATATAAAGTCTGTATGTGTGTATCTTTCATCCAGTAACATAAATGGTATAAGGCAGTTAGAAACCCGATGATGGAATTTTAAATAAGTTATTAGTATAGCTCTATACCTACTACAACAAGAACATCCATGGACCAAAACCATTCAGATGTCCAAAGACCATTGAACGAACACAATCAACTAGATTCAGGGCATATGACACCTCAAACCACAACTACTGTAGTACAGCAAGCCCTGTATATCCTAACAAACTAAAACCTAATACAATGACCTGAAACCCAATCTTATAAAGATGATAGAGGCCTTTAAAGGGCAAATGAATAAATTCCTTAATGAACAACAGGAAAATACAACCAAATGGATAGAGGTCTTTAAGGAGGAGAAAAATCCCTTAAAGACATATATGAAAATACAATCAAACAGGTGAAGCAAAGAAATAAAACTGTGTAAGACATGAAATTGGAAATAAAATCAACAAAGAAAATACAAACTGAGAAAATTCTGGAGATAGAAAACCTTGGAAAGAGAATAGGTGCCTTCCAGTTTCCACCTGTGCTCTGGAAATAACCCTCTGCCACAGCTCTTTGACCCAAGAAAGCAAAAGCACCTAAGCAACAGAAACCCAGGATACTTGGCATCATCAGAACCCAGGTCTTCCACTACAGCAAGTTCTAGATACCGCAACACATTGGAAAAGCAAGAGTCAGATTTAACATCACATTTCATGATGCTGATAGAGAACTTTAAGAAGGACAGAAATTACTCCCTTAAAAAGTACAGGAGGCTAATATCCACTTATCAGTGAGTGCATACCATGAATGTTCTTTTGAGACTGGGTTACCTCAACCCATTTACATTTGAAATGTAAATAAAGAATATATCGAATAAAAAAATACAGGAGAGGGCTGGAGAGATGGCTCAGCAGTTAAGAGCACCGGCTACTCTTCCACAGGTCCTGAGTTCAAACCCCAGCAACCATATGGTGACTCACAGTCACCTGTAATGGGATCTGATGCCCTCTTCTGGTATGTCAGCTACAGTGTGCTCATATACATAAAAATATAATTTTTAAAAAAAGAAGTGTATACCAGAAGGAGTGTGTCATGGTTGTCTCTGGAGGGGCCCTGCCAGAGCATTACAAATACAGAGGCAGATAGATACTAGCTACCAACCATTGGTCTGGGTGTGGGGTCCCAAATGGAGGATCTGGAGGGTGGTCTGGAGGAGCTGAAGGGGTTTTCAGCCCCATGGAAAGAACAACAATGTTGGTCACCCAGACATCCCAGGACTCCCAGGGACTAAACCATCATTCAAGGGGTACACATGGTTCTAGCCAAAAATGTGGCAAAGGAATGCCTTGTTGGGCGTCAGTGGGAGGAATAGTCCTTGGCCAGATGACGTCTCAATATATGCTCCAATAAAGGGAAATTGAGGGGGGGGAGAGGTGGGAGTGGGTCTGTTGGAGGGGCATCTACCTTGAGGCAGGGGGTGGGAGGAGGAGTTGGGGGCCTTAGGGAAGGTGGGAAATCAGGAAATGTTTTACCATTGGGAATGTGAATGAAGATGATATTCAATAAATAAAATAAAATAAATATAGGAGAACCCAGGTAAAGAGGTAGAAGCCCTTAAATAGGAACCACAGAAATCCCTGAAAGATTTATAGGAAAACACAACCACACAGGGGACGGAATTGTACAAAAACCATCCAGAATCTAAAAATGGAAATAGAATTAATAAAGAAATCACAAAGGGAGACAACTCTGGAGATAGAACATCTAGGAAATAGATCAGGAGCCATAGATGGAAGCATTCCCAACAGAATACAAGAGATAGAAGAGAGAACCTCAGGTGCAGAAGATACCATAGAAAATATTTGAGTGGAGCAGTGGGAACAGGAGCCTTCCAGTTGGCATTTGCACCTGGGAGCCAGGTGGCACCACAGCCTTCTGTGCAGAGCCTGCCAGGAGAGTGATCTCCCAGCAGTGCCTCCAATTCTGAGTGTGGATGTGGGAACTCCACTTTCTCTCCAATATCTTTCTGGAGGGGAACAGCTAGGAGCACATGGGGCATATGATCATTGGAGAAGCTGGGACAGGAGCCTTCTGATCGCCATTTGTGCCAGGGAGCCATTCATCTCCACAGCCTTCTGTGCACAGTCCCTTCCAGAAGAGAGCTGGTCTCCCAGGAGTGCTGAAACAGGCTTACAGGTCCACAGGAGGGACAAGCTCCAGCCAGAGACAGCAAGACCAACTAACACCATAGATAACCAGATGGTGACAGGCAAGTGCAAGATCCCTACCAATGGAAACCAAGGTTACTTGGCAACATCAGAACCCAGTTTTGCCACCACAGTAAGTCCCAGATACCCCAACACTGGAAAAGCAATAGTTGGATTTAAAATTGCATCTCATGATGCTGATAGAGGACTTCAAGACGGACATAAATAACTACCTTAAAGAAATATAGGAGAACATGGGTCAAGAGGTAGAAGCCCTAAAAGAGGAAGCCCAAAAATCCCTTAAGAATTATAGGAAAACACTAATAAACAAGTGACAGAACTGAACAAATCCATCCAGGATCTAAAAATGGAAGTAGAAACAGTAAAGAAATCACAAAGGTAGACAACTCGGGAGAGAGAAAACCTTGGAAAGAAATCAGGCATCACAGATGCAAGCATCAACAACAGAATCCAAGAGATAGAATAATGAATCTCATCTGATGATTGAGCAGGTGTATATAGCGCAGGGAACACCAGAGTGGCAGAACAGCTGGGACAGGGTCGGCCAGGGCCTCACCTGCACCCATGAGCTCAGCTGTGCCACAGCCATCTGTGCACAGATCCTGCCAGGGGAGAACTAACTGCTCTGCAGGGAGTGATTTGATTCCCAGGTTTAGAGGTAAGGCTGCCATCTTCTTTTTGACAACTGAGTAGGCTACTACAGCCAGGAGTACAGGGAACACAGGAGTGGCTGAGCAGCTGGGACAGGGTCAGTCCTGGCTCCACATGAAACTAGGAGCTGGGCAGTGCCACAGCACTCTACGTCAGGGGAAAGTCAGTTACCCATGGGTTCTGAGATAGGCATGCAGGCCAACAGAAGGGACAAGCACCAGGCAGAGACAGCAGGACCAACTAACATGGATAACCAGATGGCCAAATGCAAATGTAGGAACATTAGCAACAGAAATGAAGGCAACTTGGCACCATTGGAACCCAATTCTCCAACAACAGCAAGTCCTGGATCCCCTAACACACAGAAAAAAGCAAGATTTAGGTTTAAAAGCACAGCTCATGATACTGATAGACGGCTTCAAGAAGGACATAAATAACTCCCTTAAAAATACAGAAGAACACAGGTAAACAGGTAGAAACCCTTAAAGAATTAGAGGAAAACACAACAATCAGGTGAAGGAATTGAAGAAAACCATCCAGGATCTAAAAATAGAGGTAGACAAAATAATGGAATCACAAAGGGAAACAACTCTGGTCATAGAAAATCTAGGAGAGAAGTCAGGAGACATGGATGCAAGCATCAACAACAGAATACAAGAGATAGAAGAGAGAATCTCAGATGTAGAAGATACCATAGAAGATGTAGACGATGCATTGATATAACAGTCAAAGAAAAAGGCAAAATGCAAAAACTGCTGACTCAAAACATCTAGGAAATCCAAGAAAAAAAGAGAAAACCAAACCTAAGGATTATAGGTATAGAACAGAGTGAAGATTTCCAACGTAAAGGGCCAGTAAATGTCTTCAATAAACTTATAGAAGAAAACTTTCCTAACCTAAAGAAAGAGATGCCCATGAACATACAAGAGCCTACAGAAGTCCAAGTAGATTTATCCAGAAAAGAAATTCCTCCCATCACATAATAATTAAAACACCAAATGCACTAAACAAAGAATGAATATTAAAAGCAGTAAGGGAAAAGGATCAAGTAACATATAAAGGTAGACAAATCAGAATTACCCCAGACTTCTCAACAGAAAGTATGAAAGTCAGAAGAGCCTGGGTAGATGTCCTACAGACTCTAAGGGAACACAAATTCCAACCCAGGATACTATATGCAGCAAGTCTCTCAATTACTGTAGATGGAGAAACCAATGTATTCCATGACAAAACAAATGTATACAATAACTTTCCATAAATACAGCCCTTCAAAGGATAATGAATGGAAAACACCAACAAAAGGAGGGAAAGTACACACTAGGAAAGGCAAAAAATTAATATTCTTTTAGCAAACCAAAAAGAAGAGAGCCACACAATCATAACTTCACCTCTAATAACAAAAATAACAGGAAGCAAGAATTACTTCTCCTTAATATCTCTTAATATCAATGGACTCAATTCCCCAAGAAAAAGAAACAGACTAAAAGACTGAATACATAGGCAGGACCCAACATTTTGCTTCATACAGGAAATATTCATCAGGCACAGCGACAGGTACTACCTCAGAGTAAAAAGATGGAAAACAATTTTGCAAGCATATGGTCCTAAGAAAAAATTGGTGTAGCCATCCTAATATTGAATAAAACTGACTTTCAACCTAAAGTAATCAAAAAAGATAAGGAAGAACACTTCATACTCACCAAAGGAAAATCTACTAAGATGAACTCTCAATTTTGTACATATATTCTCCAAATACAAGGGTGCCCACATTCATAAAAGAAACTTTACTAAAGCTCAAAGCACACATTGTATGCCATAAAATAATAGTGGGAGATATCAACACACTATTCTCATCAGTGGAGAAATCAGGGAAACTCAAACTAAACAGAGAAACATTGAAATTAACAGAAGTTATGAACCAAATGGATTCAATGGATATCTATAGAACATTTTATCCTAAAGCAAAAGAAAATATCTTCTCAACACCTCATGGTACCTTCTCCAAAACTGGACATATACTCAGAAAAACAGACCTCAGCCAATATAAGAAGAGTGAAATAATTCCATGCACCTTTGCAGATCACCACAGACAAAGGCTGGTCTTCAATAACAACAAAAACAACACAAAGTCCACATACACATGGAAACTGAACATTCTACTCAACAATAACTTGGTCTAAAAAGACATTTTTTTATTAGATATATTCTTTAGTTATAGTTCAAATGATTTCCCCTTTCCTGGATCCTTCCTCCCAGAAAGTCCCATAAGGCCTCTTCCCTCCCCCTGTTCCCCAGCAAACCCCCTCCTTCTTCCCTGCCCTGGTATTCTCTTACCCTGCTGCATCTAGCCTTTCCAGGACCAGATGCCTCTCTTTCATTCTTCTTGGGCATCATTTGATATGTAAATTGGTTCTTGGGTATTCCGAGATTCTGGGCTAATATCCATTTATAAGTGAGTGCATACCTTGTGTCCTTTTGTGATTGGGTAACCTCACTTAGGATGATATTTTCTGCTTCCATCCATTTGCCTAAGAATTTCATGAATTCATTGTTTTTAATAGCTGAATAGTATTCCATAGTGTAAATATACCACATTTTCTGTATCAATGCCTCCATTGAGGGACATATGGGTTCTTTCCAGCTTCTGGCTATTATACATAGGGCTGCTATGAACACAGTGGAGGATGTATCCTTATTACATGCTGGGGAATCCTTTGAGTATATGACCAAGAGTGGTATAACAGTGTCTTCTGGTATTATCATGTCCAGTTTTCTGAGGAAACACCAGACTGATTTCCAGAGTGGTTGTACTAACTTGCAATCCCACCAGCAGTGGAGGAGTGTTGCTCTTTCTCCACATCCTCACCAGCACTTGCTGTCTCCACAGTTTTTGATCTTAGCCATTCTGACTGCTGTGAGGTGAAATCTCAGGGTTGTTTTAATTAGCATTTCCCTGATGACTAAGGATATTGACAATTTCTTTAGCTACTTCTCAGCCATTCGATATTACTCAGGTGAAAATTCTTTGTTTAGCTCTGTACTCCATTTTTTAATAGGGTTATTTGGCTCTCTGGAGTCTAACTTTTTGAGTTCTTTGTATATCTTGCATGTTAGCCTTCTGTTGGATGTAGGGTTGGTAAAGATGTTTGCCCAATGTGTTGGTTGCTGTTTTGCCCTATGACAGTGTCCTTTGCCTTACAGAAATTTTGTCATTTTATGAGGTTCCATTTGTCAATTATTGACCTTAGAGCATAAGCTATTGGTGTTTTCTTCAGGAAATTTTCCCCTGTTCCTATGTGCTCAAGGGTCTTCTGCAGTTTCTTTTCTATTAGTTTTAGTGTGTCTGGTTTAGTGTAGAGGTCCTGATCCACTTGACGTGAGTAGTACAAGGAGATAAGAATGGATCAATTTGCATTCTTCTGCATGCTAGCCACCAGCACCATTTGTTGAAAAGGCTATCTTCGTTTCCACTGGATGGTTTTAGCACCTTTGTCAAAGATCAAGTGACCATAGGTGTGTGGGTTCGTTTTTTGGGTCTTCAATTCTATTCCATTAATCTATTGTTAGTAACTTCTGTTAGTTTCACTGTGTCTCTTTTAAATTTGTGTTTCCATGATCTGTCCATTGTGGAGAGTGGGGTGTTGAAATCACCCACAATTATTGTGTGGGGTGCTATGTATGTTTTAAGCTTTAGTAAAGTTTCTTTTTTTTCAGTTTTTAAAAATATTTTTATTTTCTATATTCTTTGTTTACATTCCAAATGATTTCCCCTTTCGCAGATCCCCCCTCTCCATATGTCCCATAAACTTTCTTCTTTCCATCCATTCTCCAATCACCTCCCTCCTTTTTTCCTCTGTCCTTATATTCTCCTGCAATGCAAGGTCAATCCTTTCCAGGATCAGGACCCTCTCCATACTTCTTCATGGGAGTCATTTGTTATGCGATTTGTGCCTTCAGTATTCAGGGCTTCTGGGCTAATTAATATCCACTTATCAGAGATTGCATTCCATGTGTATTCTTTTGTGACTGGGTTACCTCACTTAGGATGATATTTTCCAGATCAAACCATTTGCCTAAAAATTTTGCGAATTCATTGTTTCTAATTGCTGAGTAGTATTCCATTGTGTAATATACCAAATTTTCTGTGTCCATTTCTCCTTTGAGGGACATCTGGGTTCTTTCCAGCTGCTGGCTATTATAAATAAGGTTGCTGTGAACATAATGGAGCATGTATCTTTATTGCATGCTGGGGAATCCTTTGGGTATATGCCCAGGACAGGTATAGCAGGGTCCTCCTGAAGTGTCATGTCCAGTTTTCTGAGGAACTGCCAGACTGATTTCCAAAGTGGTTGTACCGTCTTACAGCCCCACCAGCAGTGGAGGAGTGTTTCTCTTTCTCCACATCCTCGTCAACACCTGCTGTCTCCCGAGTTGTTGACCTTAGCCATTCTGACTGGTGTAAGGTGAAATCTCAGGGTTGTTTTGATTTGCATTTCCCTAATGACTAATGATGTTGAGCACTTCTTAAGGTGCCTCTCGGCCATCTGAATTTCATCAGGTGAAAATTCTTTGTTTAGATCTGTACCCCATTTCTAATAGGGTTATTTGGTTCCCTGGGGTCTAACTTCTTGAGTTCTTTGTATATATTGGATATTAGCCCTCTATCAGATGTAGGGTTGGTGAATATCCTTTCCCAATTTGATGGTTGCCATTTTGTTCTTTTAACAGTGTCCTTTGTCTTACAGAAACTTTGTAATTTTATGAGGTCCCATTTGTCAGTTCTTGATCTTAGAGCATAAGCTATTGGTCATCTGTTCAGGAACTTTTCCCCGTGCCCATGTCCTCTAGGGTCTTCCCCAGTTTCTTTTCTATTAGTTTCAGGGTGTCTGGTTTTACATGGAGGTCCTTGTTCCACATGGAGTGAAGTTTAGTACATGGAGATAAGAATGGATCAATTCGCATTCTTCTGCATGCTGACCTCCAATTGAACCAGCATCATTTGTTGAAAAGGCTATCTTTTTTCCACTTGATTTTTTTGGCTCCTTTGTCCAATATCAAGTGACCATAGGTGTGTGGGTTCATTTCTGGATCTTCAATTCTATTCCATTGGTCCACTTGTCTGTCACTGTGCCAATACCATGCAGTTTTTAACACTATTGCTCTGAAGTATTGCTTGAAGTCAGGGATACTGATTTCCCCAGAATTTCTTTTGTTGTTGAGAATAGTTTTAGCTATCCTGGGTTTTTTGTTATTCCAGATGAATTTGAGAATTGCTTTTTCTAACTCTGTGAAGAACTGAGTTGGGATTTTGATGTGGATTGTGTTGAATCTGTAGATCGCTTTTGGCAAGATAGCCATTTTAAATATATTAATCCTGTCAATCCATGAGCATGGCAGATTTTTCCATTTTGTGAGGTCTTCTTCGATTTCCTTCTTCAGAGACCTGAAGTTCTTGTCATATAGATCTTTCACTTGTTTGGTTAGAGTCACACCAAGATACTTTATATTGTTTGTGGCTATTGTGAAGGGTGTCATTTCCCTAACTTTTTTCTCAGCCTGCTTATCCTTTGAGTATAGAAAGGCAACTGATTTGCTTGAGTTGATTTTATAACCAGCTACTTTGCTGAAGTTGTTTATCAGCTGTAGGAGTTCAAGCTGGTGGAGGTTTTCGGGTCACTTAAGTAGACTATCATGTCATCTGCAAATAGTGATAATTTGACTTCATCCTTTCCAATTTGTATCCCCTTGACCTCCTTATGTTGTCTAATTGCTCTAGCTAGAACTTCAAGTACTATATTGAAAAGATATGGAGAGAGAGGACAGCCTTGTCTAGTCCCTGATTTTAGTGGCATTGCTTCAAGTTTCTCTCCATTTAGTTTGATGTTGGCTACCGGTTTGCTGTATATTGCTTTAACGATGTTTAAGTATGGGCCTTGAATTCCTGTTCTTGCCAAGACTTTTAGCATGAAAGGATGCTGAATTTTGTCAAATGCTTTCTGTGCATCTAATGAGATGATCATGTTTTTTTTTCTTTGAGTGCGTTTACGTAGTGGATAGCATTGATGGATTTCCTTATACTGAACCATCCCTGCATACCTGGGATGAAACCTACTTGATCATGGTGGATTATTGTTTTGATGTGTTCTTGGATTTGGTTGGCAAGAATTTTATTAAGTATTTTTTGCATAAATATGCATAAGGAAATTTGGCCTGAAGTTCTCTTTCTTTGTTGGATCTTTGTGTGGTTTTGGTATCAGCGTAATTGCGGCTTCATAGAACGAGTTGGGTAGAGTTCCTTCTGTTTCTATTTCGTGGAATAGTTTGAAAAGTATTGGTGTTAGGTCTTCTATGAGTTCTGATACAATTTTGCACTGAAGCCATCTGGTCCCGTGCTTTTTTTGGTTGAGAGACTTTCTATGACTCTTTTTATTTCTTCAGGTGTTATGGGACTGTTTAGATGATCTATTTGATCCTGATTTAGTTTTGGTGTTGGATATCTGTCTAGGAAACTTTTCATTTCCACCAGATTCTCCAGTTGCGTTGAGTATAGGCTTTTGTAGTAGGATCTAATGATTTTTTGAATTTCCTCAGTTTCTGTTGTTATATCTCCCTTTTCATTTCTAAGTTTGTTAATCTGGATACTGTCTCTGTGCCCTTTGTTTAGTCTGGCTAAGGGTTTATGTATCTTGTTGATTTTCTCAAAGAACCAGCTCCTGGTTTTATTGATTCTTTGTATGGTTCTCTTTGTTTCTACTTGATTGATTTCAGCCCTGAGTTCGATGATTTCCTGCCTTCTACTCCTCCTGGGTGAAATAGCTTCTATTTGTTCCAGGGCTTTCAGGTGTGTCATTAAGCTGTTAGTGTATGCTCTCTCTGTTTTCTTTTTGGAGGCACTCAGGGCGATGAGTTTTCCTCTTAGCACTGCTTTCATTGTGTCCCATAGATTTGGGTATGTTGTGTCTTCATTTTCATTAAGTTCTAAAAAGTCTTTAATTTCTTTCTTTATTTCTTCCTTGGCCATGGTATCATTGAGTAGAATATTGTTCAGTTTCCACACGTATGTTGGTTTTATGTTGTTTTTGTTGCTACTGAAGACCACTTTTACTCCATAGTGATCTGATAGGAGGCATGGGATTAGTTCGATCTTCTTATACTTGTTGAGGTTTGTCTTTTTTTTTTATTCGATACATTTTTTATTTAAATTTCAAATGATTTCCCCTTTTCTAGCCCCACACTCCCCCAAAGTCCCATAAGCCCCCTTCTCTCCCCCTGTCCTCCCACCCACCCCTTCCCACTTCCCCGTTCTGCTTTTGCCAGATACTGCTTCACTGAGTCTTTCCAGAACAAGGGGCCACTCCTCCTTTCTTCTTTTACCTCATTTGATGTGTGGATTATGTTTTGGGTATTCCAATTTTCTAGGTTAATATCCACCTATTAGTGAGTGCATACCATGATTCACCTTTTGAGTCTGGGTTACCTCACGTAGTATGATGTTCTCTAGTTCCATCCATTTGCCTAAGAATTTCATGAATTCATTGTTCAATTTCCACGTGTATGTGAGTTTTCTGTTGTTTTTGTTGCTATTGAAGACCACTTTTACTCCATAGTGATCTGATAGGAGGCATGGGATTAGTTCGATCTTATATTTGTTGAAGTCTGTCTTGTGACCAATTATATGGTCGATTTTGGAGAAGGTACCATGAGGTGCTGAGAAAAAGCTGTATTCTTTTGCTTTAGGATAGAATGTTATATATATATATATATATATATATATATATATATATATATATATATATATATATATATATATTAAATCTAATTCGTCCAAAGCGTCAATTTGTTTCATTGTGTCCCTGTTCAGTTTCTGTTTTCCTGATCGGTCCATTGAGGAAAGTGCAGTGTTGAAGTCACCCACAATTATTGTGTTAGGTGCAATGTGTGCTTTGAACTTTAATAAGGTTTCTTTTATGAATGAGGGTTCCCTTGCATAGATGTTAAGGATAGAGAGTTCTTCTTGTTGTATTTTTCCTTTGACCTGCTAGAAGTCAGAGACTCTGAGGGACACATTGGAAAAGCAAGAGTCAGACTTAACATCACATTTCATGATGCTGATAGAGAACTTTAAGAAGGACAGAAATAACTCCCTTAAAGAATACAGGAGGCTAATATCCACTTATCAGTGAGTGCATACCATGAGTTTTCTTTTGAGATTGGGTTACCTCAACCCATTTATATTTGAAATGTAAATAAAGAATATATTGAATAAAAAAATACAGGAGAGGGCTGGAGAGATGGCTCAGTGGTTAAGAGCACCGGCTACTCTTTCACAGGTCCTGAGTTCAAATCCCAGCAACCATATGGTGACTCACAGTCACCTGTAATGGGATCTGATGCCCTCTTCTGGTATGTCAGCTACAGTGTGCTCATATACATAAAAATATAACTTTTTATAAAAGAAGTGTACACCACAAGGAGTGTGTCATGGTTGTCTCTGAAGGGGCCCTGCCAGAGCATTACAAATACAGAGGCTTTTTGAATTTTGCATTTTCTTTGACTTTTGTATCAATGCTTTCTATGGTATCTTCTGCATCTGAGATTCTCTCTTCTATCTTTTGTATTCTGTTGTTGATACTAGCATCCATGACTCTTGACTTCTTTCCTAGGTTTTCTATGTCCAGAGTTGTTTCCCCCTGTGATTTCTCTATTATTTCTACCTCCATTTTAACATTCTGGATGGTTTCTTCAGTTCCTTCACCTGTTTTGCTGTGTTTTCCTTTAGATCTTCAAATCTCCCTGTTTACTTGTTTTCTCCTGTATTTCCTCAAGGGAGTGATTTATGTCCTTCTCGAAGCCCTCTATCAGCATCATGAGCTGTGATTTTAAATCCAAATGTTTCTTTTCTGGTGTGTTATGTTATCCAGGACTTGCTGTTGTGGGGGCATTGAGCTTGGATGTTGCCATATTGCCTTGATTTCTTTTTTTAACATTCCTATGTTTGCCTTTTGCCATCTGGTTATCTCTGGTGTAAGTTGAATCTGCTGTCACTGACTGGTGCTTTTCCCTCCTGTTTGCTTGCAAGCCTATCTCAGCATCCCTGGGTGACCTGATTTCCCCTGGCAGAGATTACTGTGGGACTGCCCAGCTCCTGGGTGCAGGTGTGGCCCAAGTGATCTTAAACTAGGATGTTCTCTGCATTCCTGACTGCAGCATCCTGCTCAGTCACAGGAGTGAGGATCGTGACCTCACCTCTAATCGAGGTACTCAATACAGAGCAGATATCCACTAGCAGACAAGGTGCACAGACAGCTATTGTGGTACGGCCCAGCTCCTGGGTACAGGTGGAGCCCTTGTGGGCTGTGTACCAAGTTATCTTATACTCCAGTGATCCCTGCATAGCTGGTTGGTCCTGTCTGCCCAATTACAGGAGCAAAGATGGTGGCCAGTCTAGGAAAAAATAAAGCTGACTTTACCTAAGTGGCTTATGTAAAATAAACTCAAACAAATCAGTAGCCTTCCCATACTCAAAGGATAAAGAGGTTGAGAAATTAGGGAAATGACACCCTTTACAATAGTCACAAATAATATAAAATACCTTGGTGTGACTCTAACCAAGCAATTGAAAGATTTGTTTGACATGAACTTCGAGTGTCTGAAGAAGGAAATTGAAGATCTCAGAAGATGGAAAGATCTCCCAGGCTCATGGATCGGCAGGGTTAATATTGTAAAAATAGCCATCTTGCTTAAAGCAATCTACATATTCAATGCAATACCCATCTAACTCAATTCTTCATAGAGTTAGAAAAAGCAATTTCCAAATTTATCTTGAACAACAACAACAACAACAACAAAAAAAACACAAACCAAAACACCCAAGATCACAAAAACTATTCTCCACAATAAAAGAACTTCTGGTGGAATCAACATTCCTGACCTCAAGCTCTACTACAGAGCAACAGGGCTAAAAACTGCATGGTGTTGGTACAGAGATAGGAAGATCAGTGGGACAGAATTGAAGACTAAGAAATGAATCCACACACCTATGTTCACTTGATCTTTGACAAAGTAGCTAAAACCATCCAGTGGGAAAAAGACAGCATACTCAACAAATGGTGCTGGCTCAACTGGCAGTCAACATGTAGAAGGATGTAAATTGATCCATTCTTATCTCCCCGTACAAAGCTCAAGTATAAGTGGGTAAAGGACCTCCAAATAAAACCAGATACAGTGAATCTAATAGAAGAGGAAGTGGGGAAGAACCTGGAGCACATAGGCACAGGGGAAATTTTCCTGAATAGAACACCAATAGCTTATGCATTAAGATCAAGAATTGACAAATAGGACCTTATAAAATTGCAAAACTTCTGAAAGGCAAAGGACACTGTCAATAGGACAATATGGCAACCAATGAATTGGGAAAATTCTTTACCAATTCTACATCTGATAGAGAACTAATATCCAATATATACTGAGAACTCAAGAAGTTAAACTCTAGAGAATCAAATAACTCTATTAAAAATAGGGTACAGAGCTAAATGGAATTCTCAACTGAGGAATACAGGATGGCTGAAAAAGACCCAAAGAAATGTTCAACATGTGTAATCATCAGGGCAATGCAAATCAAACCAACTGTGAGATTTCACCTCACACCAATCAGAATGGCCAAGATGAAAAATTCAGGGGACTGTAGGTGCTGGCCAGGATGTGGAGAAAGAGCAGCACTCCTCCACTAATGGTAAGATTGAAGGTTATACAACCATTCTGGAAATCAGTTTGGCAGTTCCTCAGAAAATTGGGTATAATACTATCAGAGGACCCAGCTATACCACTACTGGGCATATACCCAGATGATTCCCCAGCATTTAATAAGGACACATGCTCCACTATGTTCATAGCTGCCTTATTCATAATAGCCAGATACTGAAAAGAACCCAGATGTCCCTCTAAAGAGGAATGGATTGAGAAAACGTTGTATATTTATACAATGGAGTACTACTCAGCTATTAAAAACAATGAATTCATGAAATTCTTAGTCAAATCGATGGACTTAGAATATATCATCCTGAATGAGGTAACCCAATTATTAAAGAACACTCATGGTATCCATTCACTGATAAGTGGATATTAGCCCCAAAGCTTGGAATACTCGAGATAAACTTCACAGACCACATAAGATCAAGAAGAAAGAAGACCAAAGTGTCCATACTTTGATCCTTATTGGAAAGTGGATTAAAATTCCCATGCCTCTCAGTCAACCAATAGAATGAACATAGGATCCCCAAATGGAGCATCTAGAAAAAGGACCCAAGGAGCTGAAGAGGTTTGCAGTCTTGCAGGAGGAACAATAATATGTACCAACCAGTCCCCCAGAGCACCCACACACTAAACCACCAACCAAATAGTGCACACAGAGGACCCATGGCTCCAGGTACATATGTAGTAGAAGATGACCATTTCAGACATCAGTGAGAGGAGAGACCATTGGTGCTATGAAGGCTCAATTCCCCAAAATAGGGGAATGCAAATGAGGAAATTGGGTGGGGGGATCAGCAGAGGAAGGGCAGATAGGATAGGGGATTTTCCAGGGGGGTGTTAGGCAAAAAAGGGATACCACTTGAAATGTAAATAAAGCAAATAATTAAGAACCAAAACATTGCTAAATTAATAGAAAAATGATGCAGATTCATTTTATGATAAAATTAAAGACTTACATGGAAAATAATTCTGAAAATATTGTGGAAATATAAAGAAAAGTGTTAAATTTGAAGATGTTCATAGTAAATAATACAGATAAATTGGTTCACAAAGAGAGAACTTCAGACCAATTTCCCTTATGAATATCAATGCAAAAATACTCAATAAAATTCTTGCCAACCAAATCCAAGAACACATCAAAATGATCATTCACCATGATCAAGTAGGCTTCATCCCAGGGATGCAGGAATGGTTGAATATATGGAAATCCATTAATGTAATCCACTACATAAATACTCTCAAAGAAAATAAAACCACATGGTCATTTCATTAGATGCTGAAAAGCATTTGACAAAATTCAGCATGATTTCACGTTAAAGGTCTTGGAGAGAATAGGAATTCAAGGCCCATACCTAAACATAATAAAGCCATATACAGCAAACCATTAGCCAACATCAAACTAAATGAAGAGAAACTTGAAGCAATCCCACTAAAATTAGGGACTAGACAATACTGCCCTCTCTATATATATTTATTCAATATAGGACTTGAAGTTCTAGCTAGAGCAATTAGACAACAAAAGGAGGTGAAAGGGATACAAATTGGAAAGCAAAAAGTCAAATTATCACTATTTGCAGGTAATATGATAGCATACTTAAGAGACCCCTCCAAAAAAACCTCCACCAGGGCACTCCTCCAGCTGATAAACAGCTTCAGCAAAATGGCTAGATATTAACCAAGCAAAAATTGGTTAACTCAAGCAAATCAGTAGCCTTCCTATTCTCAAATGATAAATAGACTGAGAAAGAAATTAGGGAAATACCACCCTCCACAATAGTCACAAACAATATAAAGAATCTTGGTGTGATTGTAACCAAACAAGTGAAAGATCTGTATGACAGGAATTTTAAGTCTTTGAAGAAAGAAATAGAAGAAGACCTCAGAGGATGGAAAGATCTTCAATGCTTGTGGACTGGCAGGATTAATATAATAAAAATGGCCATTTTGCCAAAAGTAATATACAGATTCAATGCAATTCCCATCAAAATCCCGACTCGATTCTTCAAAGAGTTAGAAAGAGCAATTCTTTTTTTTTTTTTTTTTTTGGAAGAGCAATTCTTAAATTCATCTGTAATAACAAAAAACCCAGGATAGCTAAAACTATTCTCAATAGTAAAATAACTTCAGGGGGATTTAGTATCCTGGACCTCAAACAGTACTTCAGGGAAATAGTGTTAAAAACTGCTTGATATTGGTACAGTGACAAGCAGATAGATCAATAGAATAGAATTGAAGACCCAGAAATGAGCCCTCACATGTATGGTCATTTGATTTTTGACAAAGGAGTTAAAATCATCCAGTGGAAAAAAAGAGAGCCCTTTCAACAAATGGTTTTGTTTCCCCTGGAGGCTAGCATGCAGAAGAAAGCAAATTAATCCATTCTTTTTTTTATTGAATTTCACCTTCATTTACGTCTCAAATGGTAAAACTTTTCCTGGTTTCCTTCCTCCTGGAAAACCCCCAACCCTTCCTCCCACCTCCTGCCTCCAAGTATATGCCCCTCCACCCAACACACTTCCCCCCTCCCACTCCCACCTCCCCCCCTCGATTACCCTTTGTTGGGGCATCTATTGAGCCTTCCTGTGACCAAGGACTACTCCTCCCACTGATGCTCAACAAGGCATTCCTCTGTCACATTTTGGGCTGGAACCATGTGTACCCCTTGGATGATTGTTTAGTTCCTGGGAGTTTTGGGGAAACTGGGTGGCCAACATTGTTGTTCCTCCCATGAGCCTGTAACCCTTCAGCTCCTCCAGACTGCATTCCAACTCCTCCTCTGTGGACCCCACACCCAGACCAATTGTTAACTGCCTCTGTATGTGTAAGTCTCTGGTAGGGCCCCTCTAGAGACAAACTTGGCATGGTCCTTTTGGTATGCATTTCTTGCCATAATAGTGCTGGGGTTCAGTGACTGTTTATAGAATGAATCCCCAGATAGGGCAGTCTCTTGGTGGCCTTTACTTCAGTCTCTGCTCTACATTTTTCTCCTTTATTGCTCCTGTGAGTATTTTGTTTTCTTTCTCAGAGGAATCAAAGCAACCTCATGGAAGTACTCCTTCTTCTTGAGCTTCCTGTGCTCTAGGAATAGTTACTTGTTTATTTTGAGCTAATATCCACTTATAAGTGAGTACATACCATGTGCATTCTTTTGTGATTGGGTTACCTTGCTCAGGATGACACTTTCTAGTTCCATCCACTTGCCTAAGAATTTCATAAATACATTGTTTTTAATAGCTTAATAGTACTCCATTGTGTATATATACCACAGTTTCTGTATCCATTCCTCTGTTGAAGGACATCTGGGTTCTTTCCAGCTTCTGGCTATTATAAATAAGGTAGCTATGAACGTAGTGGAACAAGTGTCCTTATTACATGTAGGAGCATCTTCTGGGTATATGCCCAGGAGCAGTATAGGTGGGTACTCAGGTAGTACTATGTCTACTCATTCATACTCATTCATAAAAGAAACCTTACTAAATCTTATGCCACACATTGCACCTCACACAATAATAGTGGGAGACTTCAACACCCCACTCTTATCAATGGACAAATCATGGAAACACAAACTAAACAGTGACATAGAGTAACTAACAGAAGCTTTGGACCAATTGGATTTAATAGATATCTATAGAACATTTCATCCTAAATCAAAAGAATATACCTTCTTCTCAGCACCTCATGATACCTTCTCCAAAATTGACCATATCTTTGGTCTCAAAGCAGACTTCAACAGATATAAGAAGATCAAAGTAATCCCATGCCTCCTATCAGATCACTATGGAGTAAGGGTAGTCTTCAACAGCAACAAAAACAGCAGAACACCCACATATACATGGAAGATGAACAATGCTCTACTCAATGATACCTTGGTCAAGGAAGAAATAAGGAAAGAAATCAAAGACATTTTAGAATTCAATGAAAATGAAGGCACAGCATACCTAAATCTATGGGACACAATTAAAGCAGTCCTAAGAGGAAAACTCATAGCTCTGAGTTCCTCCAAAACAAAGCTGGAGAGAGGACACACTAGCAACTTAACAGCACACCTGAAAACTTTAGAACAGAAAGAAGCTAATACACCCAAGACGAATAGAAGGCAGGAAATCATCAAACTCAGTGCTGAAATCAACCAAGTAGAAACAAAAAGATCTACACAATGAATGAACAAATCCAGGAGCTGGTTCTTTGAGAAAATCAACAAGATAGATAAACTGTTAGCTAGACTAACCAGAGGGCACAGAAACAGTATCCAAATTAACAAAATCAGAAATGAAAAGGGAGATGTAACAACAGAAACTGTTGAAATTAAAAAAAAAATCAGATCCTATTACAAAAGTCTATACTCAATACAACTGGAAAATCTGCAGGAAATGGACAATTTCCTAGACAGATAACAACTACCAAAGTTCCATCAGGATCAGAAAAACCATTTAAACAGTCACATATCCCCTAATGAAATAGAAGCAGTCATTGAAAGTCTCCCAACCAAAAAAAAAGCACAGGACCAGATGGTTTTAGTGTAGAATTCTATCAGACATTCAAAGAAGACCTAACACCAATACTCTTCAATCTATTCCACAAAATACAAACAGAAGGAACACTATCCATCTTCTATGAAGCCACAATTATGCTGATACCAAAACCACACAAAGATCCAACAAAGAAAGAGAACTTCAGACCGATTTCCCTTATGAATCTCAATGCAAAAATACTCAGTAAAATTCTTGCCAACAGAATCCAAGAACACATCAAAATGAGCATTCACCAAGATCAAGTAGACTTCATCCCAGGAATGCAGGGATGGTTCAATATATGGAAATTCATCAATGTAATCCACTATATAAACAAACTCAAAGAAAAAAAAACCCACATGGTCATTTAATTACATGCTGAAAAAGCATTTGACAAAATTCAGTATTCTTTCATGTTAAAGGTCTTGGAAAGAATAGGAATTCAAGGCCCGTTCCTAAACATAATAAAAGCCATATACAGCAAACCAGTAGCCAACACCAAACTAAATGGAGAGAAACTTGAAGCAATTCCACTAAAATCAGGGACCAAATAAGGCTGCTGCTCTCTCTCCATATTTATTCAATATAGGACTTGAAATTCTAGCTAGAGCAATTAGATGACAAAAAGAGGTCAAAGTGATACAAATTGGAAAGGAAGAAGTCAAATTATCACTATTTGCAGATGATATGATCGTATACTTAAGCCAAAAACTCTACCAGAGAACTCCAGGTGATAAACAACTTCAGCAAAGTGGCTGGATATAAAATTAACTCAAGTGGCCAGGCAGTGCTGGGGCACACCTGTAATCCCAGCACTCTGGGAGGCAAAGGCAGGCGGATTTCTGAGTTCCAGGCCAGCCTGGTCTACAAAGTGAGTTCCGGGACAGCCAAGGCTATACAGCGAAACCCTGTCTCAAAAAAAAAAAAAAAAAAAAAAAAAAACAAATTCAAAAAACCACCACCACCACCACCACCACCACCACCACCACCACCACCACCAATGAAACTTACCTCAAGCAAATCAGTAGCCTTCCTATACTCAAAGGATAAACACTCTGAGAAAGACATTAGGGAAATGACACCATTCACAATAGCCACAAACGTTATAAAGTATCTTGGTGTGACTCTAACCATACAAGTGAAAGATCTGTATGACAGGAACTTCAGTCTCTGAAGAAGGAAATCGAAGAAGACCTCAGAAGATGGAAAAATGTTCCATGCTCTTCAAATGGCAGGATTAATATAATAAAAATGGCCATTTTGCCAAAAGTAATATACAGATTCAATACAATCCCCATCAAAATCCCAACTCAATTCTTCAAAGAGTTAGAAAGAGCACATCTCAAATTTATCTGGAATAACAAAAAATCGAGGATAGCTAAAATTATTCTTAACAGTAAACCAATTTTGGGGGGAATCAGTATCCCTGACCTCAAGTAGTACTACAGAGAAATAGTGTTAAAAACTGCCTGATATTTGTATAGAGACAGGCAGGTAGATCAATGGAATAAAATTGAAGACTCAGAAATGAACTCACACACCTATGGTCACTTGATCTTTGTCAAAGGAACTAAAACCATTCAGTATATAAAAGTTGGTGTTTTCAACAAATGGTGCTGGTTCAACTGGCAGCTAGCATGCCAAAGTGTACAAATTGATTCATCCTTGTCTCCTTGTACTAACATCAAGCCCAAGTGGTTCAAGGACCTCAACATAAAACCTGGTACACTGAATCTATTAGAAAAGAAAGTGGGATAGAACCTCAAACTACTTGGCATAGGGAGAAATTTCCTAAACAGAACTCCAATGGCTCATGATCTAAGATCAAGAATTGATAAATGGTACCTCACAATATTGGAAAGCTTCTTTACGGAAAAGGACATAGTCAATAAGGCAAATCAGCAAACTACAGATTGTGAAAAAATCTTCAATAACACCACATCTGACAGAGGGCTGATGTCCAAAATATAAAAAGAACTCAAGAAGCTAATCACCAAAAAAACCAAACAACCCAATCAAAAAATTGCGTGTAGAACTAAACTGAGATTTCATGACTAAGGAATCTCTAATGGCTGAGAAGCACCTAAAGAAATGTTTAAATTCCTTAGTCATCAGGGAATTGTATATCAAAACAACCCTGAGATTCTACCTCACACCAGTCAGAATGGCTAAGATCAAAAACTCAGGTAACAGCAGATGCTGGCAAGGATGTGAAGAAAGAGCAACATTCCTCCATTGCTGGTGGGATTTCAAGCTGATACAGTCACTCTAGAAATCAGTCTGGTGATTCCTCAGAAAATTGGACATAGTACTACTGGCAGACCTAGCTATACCACTCCTGAACATATACTGAGAAGATGCCTCAAAATATAATAAGGACACATGCTCTACTATGTCCATAGCAGCCTTATTTATAATGTCCAGAAGCTGGAAAGAACCCATATGTCCATCAACAGAGGAATGGATACAGAAAATGTGGTACATTTGCACAATGGACTACTATTCAGCTATTTAAAACAACGGATTCATGAAATTCTTAGATAAATGGATGGAACCAGATAATATTATCCTGAGTGATGTAACCTGATCACAATAGAATACACATGGCATGCTATCACTGATAAGTGGATATTAGCCCAGATGTTCGGAACACCCAAGATATAATTCACAGACCAATAAAGATCAAGGAGTAAGACCAAAGTGTGGATACTTTGGTTCTTCTTTGAAGGGGGATTGAAATACCTATGGGAGAAGATACAGAGACAAAGTGTGGAGCAGAGCCTTAAGTAACAGCCATACAGTGACTGCCCTACCTGGGGATCCACCCCATACACTTTTACCAAACTCAGACACTACTATGGATGCAAACAAGTGCTTGCTGACAGCATCCTGATACAGGTGTGTCCTGAAAGTCCTCACCAGTGCCTGACAAATGCAGAAGTGGATGTTCACAGCCATCCATTGGACTAAGCGTATGGTCCCCAATGGAGGAGCTAGAGAAAGGACTCAAGGTGATGAAGGGTTGCAGCCCCATAGGAGGAACCACAATATGAACGAACCAGTACCCCCAGAGCTCCCAGGGACTAAACCACCAACCACCAACCAAAGAGTACATCTGGAGAACCCATGGCTCTAGCTGCATGTGTAGCAGAGCAAGACCTTGTTGGACATCAGTGAGAGGAGAGGCCCTTGGTCCTGTGAAGTCTAGATGCCCCAGTGTAGTGGAATGCCAGGACAGGGAAGCAGGATTGGGTAGGTTAGTGAACAGGGGGAGGGACAGACAGGGTTTTCTGAGGAAAAAATGAGAAAATGGAATAACATTTGAAAATGTCTAATAAAAAGAGAAATGTTCAAAGTTCTTAGTGATTAGAGAAATGTAAATCAAAATGAACCTGAGATTCCACCTTACATCAATCAGAATGGCTAAAATCAAAACCTCAAGTGACAGCACATTTTGTCCAGGATGTAGAGAAAGAGTAATACTTCTCCATTTCTGGTGGGATTTTAGTGTTATTTTCTTTCATTTCCATAGTAGTCTACATACCATGCATCATCTATAGCTGAAGAAGTCTCGTATCCTCTAGTTTGGACTTTGTACAAAGAATCACATATACACTTATTGTACCTCCAGTGAATCCATAGCCTGTGTGATATTTAAGAACATAATCAGCATTATTACTAAACCCAGAGATTAACAAAAACTACTCATGAACTCTTCCCGTTTTTACCTGCATGTCTCTGATGGTTTCTGAACATTGGCTAGAGTAAGGAGTATGTATTCATGATGCAGCCTTTGATCAGGAATTCCTGTGTTAGCCATAATCCCCTCCACCTAGGCTGGAGCTCAGACCAAGGCTTACCTGCCAGCTGGTCAGGAGTTTGCACATTGGTACTCCTTTTCCCTGAGCTGGGAGTAATCCAGGGAGATGAGCCCCTGCTAATCCCAGTTGTAGATATGATAGCTGCTCTACATGAGAGGGCAGTTCAGATCATGCCACTCTTGGTTGCTACAGGAATAGCCATAGGTGTTGGTACTGGTGTGGCAGGAATAACGACTTCTCTGGCCCAATACTATACATTCACTTCCCAGTTTAAAAGCGATCTCCAGGGAATGACTGAAACTGTGCTTACTATCCAGAAGCAGATTGATTCTTTGGCAGCCGTGGTGCTTCAGAACCGACGGGGCCTAGATGTCCCGACAAATAAAGAAGGTGGTCTTTGCCTGTTTCTCCAAGAAGAATGCTGTTTCTATGTCAACCAATCCAGGATAGTGAGAAACAAAATCCAGGAGTTTCAGTCAGACATAAAGAACTTCAGAGATCATGAGACTTCCAGTTCTGGCATTTTTGAAAACCCTATATGGAAATGGATACTCCCTTTTGTAACGCCTTTTCTAGTCATCTTCCTGGTGTTATTGTTTGCTCCCTGCCTAATTAGTCTTGTTTCTACATTCCTCCAATGGCAAATGCAAAAATTTCTAACCAAACTATTAATCAGCTTCTGTTACAGAATTAGTAGCCACTGCCCACAGAAGAGCCAGTGTCTGCAGATGTACCTGATGCCTACATGTACCAAGTGGACCCAGATGATGAATGTCAGCTACACCCTAAAATTGACAATGCCCCTAGACAGCAGGAAGTGGTTTAAGAAACACGGTGCCCTCACTCCTTTTCATCATTAGGTCCCCCCCTTCCTTTTCCTTTTCTTTTTAATGGAAGAAATGCAGGAATATAGGTACTGAGACCTCCGAGGCCTGTGACGTCATACAGGCAACAATTAGGATAGTGTATAGGTCTGTTGCCAAGGCAACAGCCGCCATATACCCAGAATTCAATGGCCCACCTTTACCTGTAATTACATCATCACCCGTATATAACTGGGCAGCGTTTCTCCCCTTCCCTCTTTTCTCTCTCTGTTTCCTTCCTTCTTCCTGCCCGCTACCCCTTTCCCCATCTTAAATAAAGTCACGTGGAACTGTTTGGCCTGGTTTATCTCATTTCGGCCCACATTTCCACCGCATCCCCAAGGCCCATGCTGCCTGTGCGCGGTGGGCAGACAGGTGACCTGTGTTGTGGTGCAGGCAGATGGACCTTGGCACAGAAAAACGAACAGTACAACTAGCTATACTTTGAATTTCAGAGGCTTGCTGTCATCAGGGACTCCCAGTTCTACATACAAGCCTACTCCCTGTTGAGCTTTTGTCTTTTACTGCTTGCTAACTGTTGGTCCCCAAGGTCTTAATTCTGCATGTAGCTTCCATCACCCTGTCCCCAAAGATAAAGATGCCAAAAGGCAATAGTTGAGTGGAAGAGACATAATTGGGGTTTAGGTAGCACAGGCTTGGGGAGAGTAGGATAAAGAGAAAGAAGAAGGAACAGGAAAGAAGGAGAAGCTGCCATGGGTTAAGGATCAAGAGACTATGACCCCAAGGGATTGCCCAATTGGAGTTAAGAACAGCCCAACTAGAACATAGTAAATAGTAAGTAATAACTTACTATTGTTGATAGAAATGTAGATTCTAATATCATGGAGAGTAGGCAGCTGCCCAACCATTTTTCTGTGTAAGGCTTATTGTAAATATGAAGGCTGAGTGTGTTTTCTTCTAGGAACTCAATAATTAAGGTGATGTAAAAGCCCCTGGCTGAGATTTAAATATTTTCTACAACAATTCCCATCAGAAACTACCAGGCCTGGTAACACTAGGGATAACCAATGGCTAAAGGCCAGCATAAAAAAAACAAACAACAAAATCCAGGTCAATATGGCACCATGAGAACCCAGCTATTCTACTACAGCAAGCCCTGAATATCCTAATACACCTAAATTGAAAGAAAATGACATTAATTGTATAGAGTTGTATTGGGGTGCTATGCCACCTGGCAGGAATTTGATATTGACCAAGTTACCTGGAAGGAAAACTGGGGATAGAACGAAAGGGGCTGGAAAAACATGAAGCCAAAACAAATTTCCTGCTCAAGGCTTGAAGTTTAATGGGGGTCTCCAAATATATATAGATGGGGGAAGACCCTTCCTCCAAAGGCTGGAAACTAGTTCCCTTGCTCCACAGGTAGCTAGTGCCTCTTAGAAAACTGCAGGTCCTTGGAGAACAGTGGGCTTTGCCTTGGTCTGAGCACTCCACTCTAGGTGGAGCAGGATTATGGCTAGCACACAAATTTCTGCTCAAAGTTTGGGAGAGGAACTTCACCTTGGTCAATGTCAAGTTCCTTCCAGGTGGCATAGCACCCCAATATGGTTCTCTACAATTAAATATCATCTTGTGAAGATGATAGAGGCCCTTAAAGAGGAAATGAATAAATACAAATAAGTATGGGAATATACAATCAAATACGTGAAAGAAGTAAGTCAAACTGTTCAAGACCTGAAAATATAAATAGAAGTAAAATCAAACCAAACCAAACCAAACCACCATCTGAGGCAATCCTGCTGTTGTTTATCAAGTGATTCTACAGAAACAGAGAATACATGAACATGAATCTCTCTCTGTCTGTCTCTCTCTCTCACACACACACACTATATGTGTATGTATGTATGTATGTATGTATGTATGTATGTATGTATGTATGTATGTGTCTATGTATGCATGTTTAGACAGAAGGTAAAAGAGAGAGAAAAAGAGAGAGGACAGAGACAGAAAAGAGATAGAATTATAGAAAGTGACATAGTGAGACAGAGAAAAATGTCAGAAACAAAATGTAAAGTTTATTGTTCTAAATTCTTTGACACAGACTGATATAATTCAACCAAGAGTCTTTGGGACAGATCTTTAAAAATTAAAAAGGAAAACTTTCAGAACTTTGTTAATATTAGAATACCAAGTTCAGGAAAGATTAGTTCTCTGACACAAGAGTAAGTGCAAATAGATCTACCATTGAAGATTATACATTATAGCCCAAGGTCTGATCTTCACTGAAGACCCCACAGGATAAGTGGGAGAATGGCATCTCAGCCTAGATCTGCTGAATATATAGCAGACTTGATCTGCTTCTTAGGGACAAAATGATAATTTATAGAAAGCTCATTGATGAGGGTTGTATGATGTGAATGGATATTCATTTTTCTTTCCAGGCCCTGAAAGGTAAATTTTATAGCAAAGGAGAGAAGGTGAATTATATCATGAATGCTCATTCACTTCTGCATCCCATAGTCTCTCTCCTGATCAAGCAGCCACCAACATGTTTCTAGCACTTCTCAGATTATTCTGAGGTTTTTAATCAATTTAAATAATTATTGATGAGAACAGATTCCCTTTTCTGCAGAAGCTATGTGCCAACGACTAGAGAGAGGGGTATCAGGGAGTGGCAAAAACAACAACAACAAAAAAACTCCAAGTCAAATCACGGGTCTAACCTGGAGGCCTATGTTCTGCTCGAGATGGCTCCCTAGACAGCTCTCTGTAGATGGCTCTGTAGACTGCTCGAAACAGCTTTTCAGACTGTCTCTCCATTTTCATTTCCATCTCCTCCCTCTCCCTTTCCCTCCCTCTTCTTTCCTCCTCCCTCCTCCTCCCTCACTGTTTCTGACTTTCTTTCTGGACAGCTTTTCTTTGCTAATCTAAAAACCTATCTGGTTGAGACAGCTGTGTCTGCTAGTAAAAAATCCTAAAAATTCTTTAGATGGGTCATGTGTTTTCTGACCAAAGTCAGAAAATCTGCTATAAAACATTCTTGGATTTTCTGACCAATTCTAAAAATAACCACTTGTTTTCCAATCAAAATCAGAAAGTCAGAAAACTTTCTAAAAGAGCCATGTTTGGCCTTCAGTCAGCCTTCTCTGGATAGCTGCTTGAGGCAGGAACAGTAGGGCTACCTCTACATAAACACTGGGAATCATGCAGCTGCAGAAGAATATCCTGCAGGAGGATCCAATTGAGGACTGCCTGAGACACCAACCTTCCTGCAGAAGGACATAATTGAGGATTTGCTGAGAGAGCAAGGATTTCTGGTCCAAATAATGCCAGTTTCTGAACTGCTGTTTAGAATTGATACTTTCTTGGGAAGAATGGGGGTGTGGGTTGAGGGTCTTCAAGGAGCTTGCAGCAGTGCTCAGATGAGTTTGCTGCAGCATTTCTCACCTCCTCCTGGAGTCTGTGTCATTGACTCTGAGCCAACTCACCCTCAACCCCCAAGAGGAGGTAGGGTCCATTAGAGAGTTGTCTTGGGCAACATCTGACACCCAATGTCTTTGTTCTCCTTTTTGTGGACTTTTCTCCTAATGCTTCTGATGCTGCAAGGATTATGCTTATGCTTAGGCCTGCTCTGCTCTTCTTCTCCTCGAGATGCTACTGTTGTGCCCAATTCCATAGCTTCTTCGATGAATTGGCCCCTTAGTGTTTTATGTTGTGCATCCCATGAACATGAGTGAGTTGACCTCATTTCTGTCTTCTTTGTCTTTTCTGTCTGTCCATCCTGGTAATCTCACTTTTGGTCTTGCCTTGGTTTGAGAGTGAGTATGAGGTAAGCGTGAGACAAACATGAGGTAAGGTTGAGGCAAATATGCAGTGAGCATGCAGCAAATATCCTACCAACTTGTATTGGCCATCTTTATGTTTTTTTGTTGTCTTTGCCTGACCTTGCTGTGGCAAGTGGACTGTGAGCATGTAGCAGTCATTTTTGAGTTTTTGTTGTCTTTGGCTGATCATGCTGTGAAAAGCATGAGGTGGCCATCTTTTCTGTCTTCTTTGTCTACTTGTCCATTCATTTTCACGGAATTAGACTGAATTCCTCCTGGTACTTGACATAGGATCTGGTTTCCCAGGTGGTGGTACCAGGGATCAACTCCTAAACAACTTTTCTTTCATGGGTACAACATCCAGGCATAAGGCCTTTGAGCTACACCTGAGGGAGTCTCCTGCTTAGTACAACTTAACTTTTATTGCCTCTTCTGTCATATTTGTCATATCTGTTGGTGGTTGTTTCCTTTGAGCTTGTTGCTATGGGTTCTCTCCTCTCTACCATCAAGTAACCCCAGATTAGAGCTCTGAAAACCCTTCTGGTTACTCACAGTTTCAAGGTTAAGACACATGACCTGGATCAATTTTGGGAGGAGGCACCTATATTGGCCTCCTGAATGTCCCCGGAGAACATGTGGCACACTGACCTCTGGATGCCTGTTCTTTTCCTTACCCAGAAGAGTGAGGTACAGTCTTGGATTATTCCTCCCTTGTTCTTTGTCCTCATTCTCCTAGTAGCCATTTCCAGTCTTAAGAATTCTTTCTCAGAGGAAGTGGTTGTACCCATAACAATCACTGATAGGATCAGGCTAATAGTCATCTCTCCATTGCTGACCCACACTGCTTTCTCTTGGCAATCAGGTTGATTTTAGCAATGAGGATGATGGTGTCTCTGCTCCAACCCTCTGGATGTCAAGCTCCAAACTGTCCTCTAGTGCTGCTGTCCAATGTCCCTCACTCAATCCCCTTCTGCTTCTGCCCCATCAGAGGTGCCTCCAGCTTACTCCTGGAGTGATTTATGGGGACTTTCATGGTAATCTAACTTATGCCACCATATTTGGAGACTCACATTCCCCTTACTGATTGTAAATACCCAAAGGATCCCTCAAGTACATCATGTCCACCTATTCCTCATTTTCCAAGGGTCCCTCACATGCCATTTTCATTGGACATCCTATCCCTTAGGAACACTGACAGCCTGCACTAGTAATTCCAACATGAGGTTAACATTGGCCAAATCAAGTTTATCTTGATGAGTTCCCAGCAAATCTTGAAAAATTTGCCACCTATGCCTATTGGTGCTACTCACTAAGGGTTCCAATTTAAACATCTTTTCCTCAAATCTTTGCTTCTGTTTGAGAACAAGCTCATTCACCAAGCAATTAGGATAGAGATGGTTTATATTGCCCACAAGATAATTACACTTGGGAAAATCTATTATTGTCCTTCAAACTCTGATGAGTATACTTGTAACAAAAGCTGTGGTCACATGTTGTCATGTATGTCTCTTCACTCCTATCAAAGCAGTTGGGGGCTGTGTGATGGAGAGCTGGAAAATTCACTAGGGAATACCCAATATTATCATATAACCTTATACATGGTATGTGAATGTATTCCTCACATGATGTTTTCAGTACTACTTTCTATGTTAACAGGGTTCCTATTACATTTCAATATGACCCCATAATGAACAATTGGGACTCACATGATCATTCTAATTGTCTTGATTTAAGACCCCTTACTCTTCTAAGGGTGACTGTCTCTTTAATGGGACAATATTAAGAGGCTGTTGACCCCTTAGCCACTAATGCTATGATGTGAGAAATTCTCATACTAATAATTATTTTGTTTAAGTGTCTTGCATAGCATATCTCCAGGCAGTGTTTCATAAATAAGGGAACTCTTCAGGTGCTGATGCCTCTCAAAAATCCATATTGTGGCCACCCTAAGGAAGTGATCAAAGCATGGATGGCAGAGATCCATTAGAGCACCATGTAGGCTGTTCCTTTTCTCCCCTTTGTGTGAAATGCCTCTTGAGTCATATATATATTTTTGAGGGCTGATAGTCAATGACAGGTGAGATTCTGGAAGACAAGACAGCCTAAGATAGGCACTTAGATACTGAAATTCTCCAAGGTGCTGTCCACAATGTTGAGACAATGGCACCCTGTTACCACTAGAAAAAAATCTAAAATCAAAAGTGTGGATATGTAGAAGGAATAGCAGGAACAGCAGGACTGCCTCTATGTACATGCTGGGGGCCATACAGCTGTGGAAGTATCTCCTGCAGGAGGACCTAACTAAGGACTGCCTATGACACCAGCATTCCTGCAAGAGGTCCTAATTGAGGACTGTTGGATAGAGCAAATATTGCTGGTGCAAATAATGCCAGCCAATCAAAAACTGCTATTTACAATAGCAACTTTCTTGGGACCAGTGGGGACATGGGTGGAGTGTATTAAAGGAGCTTGCAGCAGTGCTCAGATGAGCTTGCTGCAGCATTTCTCACTTGCCCCTGGAGTCTGTGTCATTTATTCTGCACCAACTCTCCCCCAAACAACAAGGGCAGGTAGGGTGTAACTGCACATGCTTGGTAATCCCTGAACTTTTGGTATCCCTGAAATGTTACCCATTCTCCACTTTGGGGCAAGTAGACTGTGCCACCAGACAAAAGAAATAGTAAGGTAGAACAGACTCAGAACCCAGGGAATCCTCAGAGTTAAGAACAACATGAGTAGAGCCAGCTTATTGCCAAACTATCTGTTCTGGAACATCTAACTATGGCACTTCACAGTGAGGACCATGACAATCAGTCACATAGCATAAAAGCCTGGAGTTTTCCATGCTATTTGCCACACCATCCAAACCATAGAATCTTTGTGACAAGTTCCATAGACTGAGGTGAAAACTTCAAAAGAAGAAGGCCTCTTGGACCCAGTTGCAAAACTCTTGGACAGAACAAAATATTGAGTCATACTTCTCATGGAAATTTATCTGTTTTATCTTCTCGTCTTCCTTTTCTTATTTAAGAGATGTTCCTGAGAGCCTAGGCTGAGATTTTAAAGCTAGAAATTAGATAATAAAACATTCCTTGAGATGGGGTCACTAGCCATAACTTTATCTCTGGGAAAACCAGAGCTTTAGTTCATAAATCATTAATAAAATTACAAAATAGAATTAAGATTGAAAAAAATTTCACAACAACAAAATTTCATATGGCTATATGTGTATTGTCAGAAGTGGGCTCTGGTACGTGGTAAAGAAAGCCTTAAATAAAAAGAATTAAAATAGTCTTAATTTACCCCTTGAAGAGTCACAAAAATTAGGTACTAGATGTTAAATAGCAACTGACCATAAAAATTTATTAACCTGATTTTGGAAATATGCCATTAGCCTTGGATGATTTTGTGGTTGACTGTGTCAAATAACAATGATGTTATCTGTCCAATCCACGATTGCTCCACTTAATACATCTTCTAAGAGTTGTAATACTTGTTTCATTGTGTATAAAAATCCTTGCTTGAGAGCTAAAAAATACACTCTGAAAAATACAGTCCAATCCATCTCCCTCTGTTTTTGTTTTTGTTTGTCACTGCCAAATCTTAACTCACCTAGCCTTTGATGACCCTCATCTATGGGACCCCCATATCTGACTGGGGTGTCCCACAGCACTAATGTCATATTCAGTTAGGCTCTGAATGTTTATTGAAGGAACGATGATGTCCCTTCCTGGGCATGTCTTCTTGAAAAAGGTGTTTAATCCCTGGTTTACCTTGAGTAAGGTATGCGAATTCACATTTCCCATCAAATAAAACATTTTGGGCAATCCTTTAAGGGTTGCCACCAGGGAGGCCTTCATAGAGAATAGCCATGCCTAAATCTCCTGGAGAAGGCCTTTACTCTTACAGCTCTTCTATACTCTTGCACTCTCAATACTGACCTGGAACCAAACTGGGTTCTGTCCCTAGTGGTGGACTCTGTCTTCCCCTTTCTGCCTGGGACATGAATGCCCTGAAGGAAAGCTCAGAACCCTGTTCCCAACTCCCATTGGTATACAGGATACTGGGAACCACAGCAGCTTTTCCAGATCTTGCTGTTTCCCACAGGAGAAAACATGGACCAAGGATCCCTGTTATAGACTGTTTCCACTCTCCCCTGAGCAGCTTGCCAGTGGTGCTCTGGCACCTAGTGGTGAGACAGACATGCAGCCCAGCACTCAACTATATGGTTTCACACTCATGGGCATACAGTCAGGCTTGCATCAGATTCGTGTATATCAAACAATAACAACAATAACAATAACAACAACAACATCCATGAAATTAGGAGAAAAAAGTCCTGGAGTGGATAGTAGAGAAAGTGGAAGGGAGGTAATGGTGTGTAGGTTTGGTCAAACACGTTATGTAGTATGTATGAATATTTAATAAAAAAGTAAGGGGGTGGGATTGATATTCAGTGTATAAAAATGTGTTCTGTTCTTGCAAAGGACCCAAAGATGGTTCCCCAGTTTACATATCTGTAGGGCTCTGCTTGCTACCACGCCCTTAAAATGGAGCGGGTTTCTGCTTTCCGCCTTCCTGCTGGCAGGCTCCCCATCGTAAATAACTCCTTATTTGGGTGGAGCCTGTTTAGTCTTGCGCCTTCCACGTGGATACAGCCTATCAGCAATGCCCACGTGGCTAAGCCTGATTGGCTAGCTATTAGTATTTAAGGGCTTGGCTTATTCTCTCCGAGGTCAGAAGAAGCTTGTACAGGGATCCTGAGTAAACTGCTTGGAGAAGACCTTCCTGTGTTGCATCATTCCTTGCCTGCGAGGGTGGTCGAGACAACTGGTGCCAAAACCCGGGAACTCTCCTCGTTTGGGGGGTTCGAAGATCAGAACTTCTTGCAGTCAGGGTAGTGCACTGGTAAGTTCCCAAGGTAAGTTGGGACATAAGGGACCATGAAAAGTGGGTAGCCTGTTCCTCTCTGTAGACAAAGAGGGAGCGAAAAGTTTGCAGAAAGCAAACTGAAAGTAAAGTTCGCAGTCTTGCGGACCGAGGTTTAAGTTCGCAGATTAGCGACCTAGTGAAAATTAAAGGGTTACAATTTATGGACCCTGCTCTGATAGCAGTGTCCTACATTTTTGCCTGCGTTCTTTTTTGGGGAGTCGTGTTCTGGTTTTGCTGACCGTCGTGCACCCCCGGTGATTGCAAGTAAAAGGACTTAGAGCCTTAATTTTTAAAATGAGGACCTGACAGTCTCATCCAATTTTTCTAGCTCTTCAGGAGCTGCTTTTATCAAAAAATTTAAAGATCAAGAAATCGACCTTAGAGAGATTTCTTAATGAATGTGATACCGTGGGCCTACTCATTGGTAGATCATCCACTGCTTTGAGAGGCTTAATAGTGTACCTGGGGATTATTGATCCAGATTTTAAAGGAATAGTCAAGATGATTGTAGAGTCCCCAAAAGGAATTACAGTTATTTCCCCAGGAGATAGAATAGCTCATCTCATTGTGCTCCCTAGTTTGCATGCAAAGTTTCCAGCTCAGAAAATAAATAGGGGGAAAAAAGGGTTCGGATCCACTGGCAATGACCTTACATTTTTGGCACTGGCTTTAGACCAGCGCCCCATTGTAGAGTTACAAATTGATAATAGACGAATTCAGGGACTACTGGACACTGGAGCTGACAAAAGCATAATAGCTAAAAAGTATTGGCCAGCAAGCTGGCCAATCCAGACCTCCTCTCGAACGTTACAGGGCTTGGGTTATGCAAAGGCCCTGGATATTAGTGCAAGACAGCTCAAGTGGCAAGATCAGGAAGGACACTCTGGTATAATACAGCCATATGTCCTAGATTTGCCAATCACTCTATGGGGGAAGGATTTACTGAAGAATATGGGCTATAAATTAACCAATGAATATTCAGAAGTCTCACAACAACTCATGAAGCAGATGGGGCATTACCCTGGAAGGGGCATTGGGACATTTTTACAAGGAAGGACTAGCCAAGTTGTTGCTCAACAAAGACCCGATTGGCAAGGTCTGGGTTTATCCTAGGGGCCATTGAGGAGGGTATTCCCATCACATGGAAGACAGAGGAACCAGTGTGGGTTCCTCAATGGCCCCTTTCCTCTGAAAAGCTTGCAGCAGCTCATTCCTTAGTAAGTGAACAGCTCTCCCTTGGGCACATTCAAACCTCAGTATCTCCTTGGAACACACCCATTTTTGTTATAAAAAAGAAAACAGGAAAATGGAGGCTGCTTCATGACCTCCGCGCTATTAATCAACAAATGCAAGTGATGGGTCCAGTGCAGCGAGGCCTTCCCTTGTTGTCTGCCTTACCTAGCCATTGGCCAGTCATAGTAATAGATATAAAAGACTGTTTCTTTTCAATCCCTCTCTACATTAAAGACAGGGAGCGGTTTGCATTTACCATCCCTTCCTGTAATCATGAGGAACATGATAAGAGGTATGAATGGAATGTGTTACCCCAGGGCATGGCTAATAGCCCCACTATGTGTCAAGTATTTGTGAGCGCTGTCATCACTCCTCTAAAAGAGCAATATTCCAGAGTAAGATGCATCCACTACATGGATGATATCCTTCTGAGTAATAAAGATGAGAAGGTTTTGGATCAGGCTTATGAAGAGCTAATAAGATTATTGAGAAGAAAGCAATTGTTTGTTGCCCCTGATAAGGTTCAAAAAAACCAGTGTAGACTCTTATTTGGGAGCAAGATTGGATCCTCTTACAGTAGTCCCACAAAAGATTGAAATTAGAAAGGATAATCTCAAGACACTTAATGACTTTCAGAAGTTGTTGGGTGATATAAACTGGATCCGAAGCTATTTAAAAATACCTAACTATGAATTAAGGCCATTATTCAATCTTTTGGCTGGTGATTCAGCCCTGGATTCTCCTAGACAATTAACTAAGGAGGCTCGAGTGCCTTGAGAAAGGTAGAGCAAGGACTACAAGATGCAGTACTATATCGTTGCACATAGGACTTGGATATCATTCTGTGCATTCTGCCTACCTTTTTGCAGCCTACAGGGCTGTTATGGCAGGCAGGACCCTTATTATGGATTCATCATAAAGCCTCACCAGCAAAATCCATAGAGTATTACCCCACTGCTGTTGCAAAATTGGCCCTTAATGGAATACAACAGTGCGTGCAGTTTTTTGGGAGATATCCAACCTCCATGATTATTCCATATATGCTTTTCAAGTGCAAATATTATGTGGAGCAATTGATGACTGGGCCATATTGCGCTGTAGTTTCCATGGTATTATAGATAATCATTATCCCAAGCATCCTTTGCTTTTCTTTTTTAAAGAACATCCTGTTGTGTTTCCAAAAGTAACTGCGCAAAATCCTTTGCTAGATGCTCCCAATATATTTACAGATGGATCAAAAACTGGATGTGGGGTGTATATGGTAGAACATCAGAAACCAGTCCTGTATCAATTCCAGCCAAATTCTCCACAGGTGGTTGAGTTGCAAATTGTCTTGGAAGTCTTTTAAAAAATGCCTTTTCCCCTTCAATTTGCTTTCCGATTCGGCATATGTGGTAAATGCTGTAAAAATTCTAGAGGTGGCCGGACCTATAAAACAAAGCAGTACTGTTTGTCAATTACTGAGAGAGTTACAAAAGATCATTTGGCTGAGAGAGTCAAAATTTTTTATACAACATATTCGAGCTCATACAGGCTTGCCTGGCCCATTAAGTGAAGGAAATGATCTGGTTGATCGTTGCACTAGAATGGAATATGCCTTTTTGAGTTCTGCTTTCGAAAATGCCCGAATTTTTCATAAGCAATTTCATGTTCCTTCAAAGACCTTGGAACAAAGGTTTGGGTTATCCTGAGCAGATGCCAGACAAATTGTGCTCGAATGTCAACAATGTGCTGTTTATAATCATCGCTCTAGTTTAGGAATTAATCCAAGAGGTTTGCTACCTTTAAAAATTTGGCAGATGGATGTTACTCATATTTCTGAATTTGTTCATGTTTCTGTGGATACTTGTTCTGGCATCATTCATGCTACAGCCTTGAGTGGAGAGAAGACAAGTAACGTTATTACACATTGCCTTGAAGCATGGGCGGCTTGGGGGCAACCTCAACAGCTTAAGACAGACAATGACCCTGCCTATACAGCTCAGTCTTTTCAATCCTTTTGCAAGCAAATGAATATAATCTTGAATCATGGTCTACCCTATAATCCTCAGGGCCAAGGCTTTGTTGAATGTGTTCATCATACCCTTAAGGAATGTTTAACAAAACAAAAAGAGGGAATTGGGTATGGTATAACACCCAAAGAACGACTCTCATTGGCATTATTTACTTTAAATTTTTTGAATCTGGATAATGATGGTTTGGCTGCAGCTGATCGGCACCAATGCCCTAATAATTCCTTGAAGGGTTATGTTAAATGGAAGGATGTGCTTACTGGATTATGGCATGGCCCTGATCCAGTGCTGGTGTGGGCGAGAGGTTCTGTTTGTGTGTTTCCTCAGACTCAACAAGACCCACTGTAGGTGCCTGAGTGGCTGACCAGACGCTGCAATAAAAATGAAGATCCTCCTGCTGTTACTGATTCTCAGTGAGACATTGATGCTGGTGTAGATGGAGCCAAGATGGGCAATCTTGTCGGTGTTCCCAAGACCCATGCCGATATGCCATGATGCTAAGTTGTTTCCTTGTCTTTTTAGTTCTAACAAGTCTCTTGATATACCTTATTCACCTTTAGATAAAGAGGAGGGAAGTGTAAATGAAAAGCATTCCCTTGCCATCCTTTTGATAGTACTTTCAATTGTTTGCCTGAGGTGCATCTGCAGAATGAGGTTTATCCAACAAAGACAGGTTGCAATGATGGTACAGGCATTCACAGCCATTGAAGCTGGACAGTCCTTCCAGGCCTGGCTGGCAGCCGTGAAGGCCTAATAAGATGCTTTCCACACTCAGGATGCAAGGCTAAGCACTGCACTCAGGGGCCCATGATTGGAGAGCCCTTGAGAGGAGCATGTTTGACTGCACATGGGTTGGTACCCCAGAACCCATCTCTGAGCAAAAGGTACTGGACGGGTTTGACGAAATCCACTGGGATGATGGCTCAGAAGGCCATCGAAACAAGGTCCATGAGTCCACCTGATGGGCAAACAATATATCAGAGGTCAAACCTCTATTCTCACCTGAATGCATGTTTAAAAAGAAAAAGGAGGAACTGTAGGGAGCTGCTTGCTACCACGCCCTTAAAATGGCGCGGGTTTCTACTTTCTGCCTTCCTGCTGGCAGGATCCCCAGTAAACAACTCCTTATTTGGGTGGAGCCTGTTGAATCTTGCGCCTTCTGCGTGGATACAGCCTATCAGCAATGCCCGCGTGGTTAAGCCTGATTGGCTAGCTATTAGTATTTAAGGGCTTGGCTTATTTATATCTCCGGGGTCAGAAGAAGCTTGTACAGGGATCCTGAGTAAACTGCTTGGAGAAGATCTTCCTGTGTTGCATCATTCCTTGCTGGCGAGGGTGGTCGCGACACATATCAAGTGGCTATGACTACCTGAAATTCTAGTTTGAGGGAGTTTCCATGAATTCTGTGGGCACCTGCATACATGAGCACACACCTACATGTGGAAGAATATCCACTACATTGAAGTAATAAAAATGTAACTTTTTATAAAGTATAAAGCTAATGACAGAATTCATCAAATCGCCTCTGTGAGATAAGACATTCTGGTACTATTTACATTCTTACCTTAAAGATGTTAAAAGAGAGATGTGTGAAGAAAGCTTTTGCAAATTTGCAAATGCTGAAGTCAGAAAGCCAAGGCATAGAGAAAGTACTTGCACAACTGAATTCTTCTAGTGGAAAATTGCTTAGATTTCAGGGGTTAGAAAAGCAACCCTCTGATGCATCAATGTTTCACAAGGCAGATGTTATTTGCACTCAGTTCCATTACCCTGCAAAATCATTACAAACAGATTGTGTTCACAAAAATCAACACTTTCACTATACAGCCTTAACAAAATTGTAGATTAAATTGATATGCCATTTTCTGAGAAACTTCCATACTGATTTCCAAAGTGGTTGCACAGGTTTGCACTCTCACCAGCAGTGAAGGACTGTTCCCCTTGGTCTGCATCTTCATCAGCATGAGTTGCTACTTCTGTTTGATCTTAGCCATTCTACAAGGTGCAAAATGGAATCTCAAAGTCATTTTGATTTGTAATTTTCTAATGCCTAAGGATGCTGAACATTTCTTTAAATGCTTCTCTGCCATTGAGAATTCTGTTTAAATCTTCACACCATTTTAATTGGATTATTTGGTTTATTGGTATCTAGTTTCTTGAGTTCTTTATATATTTTGAATATTAGCCCTCTGTCAAATGTGGAGTAGGTGAAGATCTTTTCATATTCTGTGGGCTGCCTTTTTTTGTCCTATTGATAGCATTCTTTGCTTTACAGAAACTTTTCAGTTTCATTAGGCCCCACTTATTAATTGTTAATCTTAGTGCTTGAGCTGTTGATGTTCTGTTCAGGAAGTTGTATCCTTGCCAACCCATTGAATATTATTCCATACTTTCTCCTCTTTCAGATTCAGTGTATCTGGTTTTAACTTGAGGTTTTTGGTTCACTTGACTTGAGTTTTATGCAAGTTGATACATACAGATTTTTTTGCATTCTTCCACATACCAACATACAGTTAACATCATTTGTTAAAACCAGTGGAGAGAACCATAGTCAAACATTAACCAGAGCTCAGGAAGTTTTTAGAGGTGGGAGAGGAGGACTTGGATGAAGCAGAGGGGTCAGTGGCACACTATGAGAACAGAGATCACAGAATTAACTGACTTGTCTTCCTTGTGACTTGAGACATCAGTGATTCTGTTGGGTTTTGTCCTAGGTCATCTGTATATATGGTATGGCTAAATAGGTTGGTGTTATTGTAGAAATATGAAAAATGTGGGCTGGAGTTCTCGCTGATTCTTTTGCCTATTTGTGAGAGCCTTTTCACCCTACTATGTTGCTTTGTCCAGACTTGATGAGATGGTATGTGCCTAGTGTTATTGTAGTTTGTTATAACTTGTTTGGTCGATGTCCCTAGGAGGCCTGCTTTTTCTGAAGCAAAGAAGGGCATGGTGATTGGGCAGGGTGTTATAGGATGGACCTGGCCTATAGCTGAAGGAAAAGGGATATGGATGGAAGAAATGCTGGTTGAAGAGGAGTCTGTGGTTTGGAGGTAATCTATGACAGAAGAATAAAAATATATGCAACATATCCTCTTTCACATAATATAAACACATGAATATGTATGCACACACCCCACCTGCAAAAATAAATTCAGGATAATCTTGCATCAGAGAAAAGCATCTTGACATAACGGCTGATACTCATTTAGTCAAATGATTGAAAACCATCATTTCCCCGAGTAACTGAAGCTAAAAATAAGCAGGTGCCCTTGTACCATATGAATGATGGAGAAATGGCTCAGGGGTTAAGGGAGATCACTTGTTCTTCCTGAAGGGAACCTCTGCTGAGGTTTCAGTATATGCATGTTGATAAATCTAAAACAAGCAAACAACAAAACCAAAAAGAAAACCAAACCAGTCAAACAACCAAAAAACCCACATGTACTCAGGGGATAAGAACACTGGCTGCTCTTGCAAGGAACCTGGATTCATTTCTCAGCACTCACATGAATGCAATGCTCACACTCACATGTAACTCCAAGTTCTATGGGCAATGCATGCATGCTGTGCACAGATATAAAGACATATAACATCCATGCACATGAAATAAAAATAAGTAAACAAATGTTAAAAAATATGAAAACCTGTGCTATGCCATTAAAGTATTTTAAGAAGGATGTTTATCCTCTTAAAATCCTCTAAGTGTCTATATTTAGAAGTCATAGAGGCCTCAAATAAATGGATTAGTGACTCATCTTACAGCACTGGAAGACCATGACAAATCATACCCCAAATGAGTAAAAAGAAAGAAAGCAGAAAAAGAGAAAGAAAGAATGAAAAAAATTAAGATTAGGGAAGAAAATTATGAAATAAGAATGGGGTAAATGATACAGATAATCAATGAACAAATAAATTCTTTGAATGGATAAACATCATTGATAAGCTCTTAGCCAAAGTAACCAAAAGAAAGAATGAAAATGCCCCAATTGATAAATGAGAGATGGAAAGAAAATCAGTAATATACAAGAGCATAAAATAATAATAAAAATAAAAAATAATTCTTTGAGTATGCAGCAATGTAGCTTTCAAAAATTTAAACAACGGGCAGAGACAGCTGACTGCCTTGTTCATTTCCATATTCCTTTTAAGGTTGGAGCATCTATCTTCAGTCTTCTGGCCCAGAACATGTGACAGATCTTCAGTGAAGCAGGAATTATGAAGGACTAGGTTACCCTGTATTGGTAGGGATTAGCAGTTGACTATCTTGCATCTGTTTCTCCTTTTTGGACAGCAGTCTGTCTGTGGGTGAAATTAGGACATGTCTTACCTAGTGGATAATCTGACACAATAGAAGCAACTCCATATCAAGGTATTGATGCTCATCATCATCTTTGAAGTGGAATGGGGGTACTGTCAGGAGTAGATCTGGCTCATTATCAAAGGTTATTTTTTCCTTAAATTTTATTCAATACAACATAATCTCCAACTTCACTGACATGGCTGACTCTGTCCATGACCAAAACCACCTCTAAACTGGAATTTGGTTACTGAGCCAGCCCCAGTTGTCAGCTCCAGGGGGCACAGCACTCCTTCTGTGGTTGTTTCTGTTTGACTCCCCTCTTGTGAATCTTGCAGGCTGCCCACCCTCTGGACTTTTTGTCCAAAGCCTTCCAGTTTTCAGATGATTGTTGCACAGTGTGTTAGGCATGATCTCTGGAGGTAGGTGGAGGTAATCTTGGAGATATTCGATATCCTCATTTATAAGGTATCAGTAGAAATTTCTCTAAGCAATCTGCACATTCAAGTAGCCTTGAGACTGGAAGGGCTGCATATCCTTGATGACATGAATGTTTGACACATTCCTGTCTGTCAGCTTGGGGTATTGAGGCGTACAGACATTCCTTTTGGCACCCATCACACCTTCCTTAAAAATGAGTTTGTAGATGGCAATATGATTCTTTTTAGGTATCAACATCATGGGACTGAGCAGAGACTGGAAACTAAGGGGTGTGTGTGTCTCAAAGGAACTTTTTTTTTAATTTTAATTTTTATTTTCTATATTCTTTGTTTATATTCCAAATGATTTCCCCTTTCCGGATCCCCCCTCCCCATATGTTCCATAAACCTTCTTCTCTCCATCCATTCTCCAATAACCTCCCTCCTTTTATCTCTGTCCTTATATTCCCCTCCAATGCTATATCAATCCATTCCAGGATCAGGACCTTCTCCATACTTCTTCATGGGAGTCATTTGTTATGCAATTTGTGCCTTGGGTATTCAGGGCTTCTGGGCTAATTGATATGCACTTATCAGAGATTGCATTCCATGTGTATTCTTTTGTGACTGGGTTACCTCACTTAGGATGATATTTTCCAGATCAAACGATTTGCCTAAAAATTTTGTGAATTCATTGTTTCTAATTGCTGAGTAGTATTCCATTGTGTAAATATGCCACATTTTCTGTATCCATTCCTCCTTTGAGGGGCATCTGGGTTCTTTCCAGCTTCTGGCTATAATAAAGAAGGCTGCTATGAATATCATGGAGCATGCGTGTTTATTGCATGCCGGGGAATCCTTTGGGTATATGCCCAGGAGAGGTATAGCGGGGTCCTCCGGAAGTGTCATGTCTAGTTTTCTGAGGAACTGCCAGACTGATTTCCAAAGTGGTTGTACCATCTTACAGCCTCACCAGCAGTGGAGGAGTGTTCCTCTTTCTCCACATCCTTGCCAACACCTGCTGTATCCTGAGTTTTTGACCTTAACCATTCTGACTGGTGTAAGGTGAAATCTCAGGGTTATTTTGATTTGCATTTCCCTAATGACTAATGATGTTGAGCATTTCTTAAGGTGCCTGTCAGCCATCCAAATTTCTTCAAGTGAACATTATTTGTTTAGATCTGTGCCCCATTTTTTAATAGGGTTATTTGGTTCCCTGGGGTCTAACTTCTTGAGGTCCTTGAATATATTGGATAATAGCCCTCTATCAGATCTAGAGTTGGTGAATATCCTTTCCCAATTTGATGACTGCTGCTTTGTCCTTTTAACAGTGTCCTTTGCCTTACAGAAACTTTGTAATTTTATGAGGTCCCATTTGTCAATTCATAATCTTAGAACGTAAGCTATTGGTGATCTGTTCAGGAACTTCCCCCCCACCCCCGAGCCCATGTCCTCTAGGGTCTTCCCCAGTTTCTTTTCTATTAGTTTCAGTGTGTCTGGTTTTACATGGAGGTCCTTGATCCACATGGAGTGAAGTTTAGTACATGGAGATAAGAATGGATCAATTCACATTCTTCTGCATGCTGACCTCCAATTGATCCAGCACCATTTGTTGAAAAGGCTATCTTTTTTTCCACTGGATGTTTTTGGCTCCTTTGTCGAAGATCAAGTGACCATAGGTGTGTGAATTCACTTCTGGATCTTCAATTCTATTCCATTGGTCCACTTGTCTGTCACTGTGCCAATACCATGCAGTTTTTAACACTATTTCTCCGTAGTATTGCTTGAAGTCAGGGATACTGATTCCCCCAGAATTTATTTTGCTGTTGAGAATAGTTTTAGCTATCCTGGGTTTTTGTTATTCCAGATGAATTTGAGAATTGCTTTTTCTAACTCTGTGAAAAACTGAGTTGGGATTTTGATGGGGATTGCATTGAATCTGTAGAATGCTTTTGGGAAGATTGCCATTTTAACTATATTAATCCTGCCGATCAACGAGCATGGCAGATTTTTCCATTTTGTGAGGTCTTCTTCGATTTCCTTCTTCAGAGACCTGAAGTTCTTGTCATATAGATCTTTCACTTGTTTGGTTAGAGTCACACCAAGATACTTTATATTGTTTGTGTCTATTGTGAAGGATGTCATTTCCCTAACTTCTTTCTCGGCCTGCTTATTCTTTGAGTATAGGAAGGCAACTGATTTGCTTTTATTAACTGAGTTGATTTTGGAACCAGCCACTTTCCTGAAGTTGTTTATCAGCTGTAGGAGTTCTTTGGTGGAGGTTTTCGGGTCACTTAAATAGACTATCATGTCATCTGCAAATAGTGATAATTTGACTTCTTCCTTTCCAATTTGTATCCCCTTGACCTCCTTATGTTGTCTAATTGCTCTAGCTAGAACTTCAAGTACAATATTGAGAAGATATTGAGAGAGAGGACAGCCTTGTCTAGTCCCTGATTTTAGTGGGGTTGTATCAAGTTTCTCTCCATTTAGTTTGATGTTGGCTACTGGTTTGCTGTATATTGCTTTAACAGTGTTTATGTATGGGTCTTGAATTTCTGTTGTTTCTATGACTTTTAGCATGAAAGGATGCTGGATTTTGTCAAATGCTTTTTCTACATCTAATGAGATGATCATATGGTTTTTTTCTTTGAGTTTGTTTATGTAGTGGATAGCATTGATGGATTTCCTTATATTGAACCATCCCTGCATCCCTGGGATGAAGCCTACTTGATCATGGTGGATGATCGTTTTGATGTGTTCTTGGATTCGGTTGACAAGAATTTTATATAAGTATTTTTGCATCAATATTCATAAGGGAAATTGGCCTGAAGTTCTCTTTCTTTGTTGGATCTTTGTGTGGTTTAGGTATCAGCGTAATTGGGGCTTCATAGAATGAGTTGGGTAGAGTTCCTTCTGTTTCTATTTTGTGGAATAGTTTGAAGAGTATTGCTGTTAGGTCTTCTATGAAGGTCTGATAGAATTCTGCACTGAGGCCATCTAGTTCCGTGCTTTTTTTTTTTTTTTTTTTTTTTTTTTTTGGTTGGGAGAGTTTCTATGACCCTTTTTATTTCTTCAGGTGTTATGGGACTGTATAGTTGATCTATTTGATCCTGATTTAGTTTTGGTGTCGGATATCTGTCTAGGAAACTGTCCATTTCCTCCAGATTCTCCAGTTGTGTTGAGTACAGGATTTTGTAGTAGAATCTAATGATTTTTTGAATTTCCTCAGTTTCTGTTGTTATATCTCCCTTTTCATTTCTAAGTTTGTTAATCTGGATACTGTCTCTGTGCCCTTTGGTTAGTCTGGCTAAGGGTTTATCTATCTTGTTGATTTTCTCAAAGAACCAGCTTCTGGTTTTGTTGATTCTTTGTATGGTTCTCTTTGTTTCTACTTGATTGATTTTGGCCCTGAGTTTGATGATTTCCTGCTTTCTACTCCTCCTGGGTGAAATAACTTCTTTTTGTTCCAGGGCTATCAGGTGTGTCATTAAGCTCATAGTGTATGCTCTCTCCATTTTCTTTGTGGAGGCATTCAGGGCTATGAGTTTTCCTCTTAGCACTGCTTTCATTGTGTCCCCAAAGATTTGGGTATGTTGTGTCTTCATTTTCAATAAGTTCTAAAAAGTCTTTAATTTCTTTCTTTATTTCTGCCTTGACCAAGGTAGCATTCAGTAGAACATTGTTCAGTTTCCACGTGTATGCGGGTTTTCTGTTCTTTTTATTGCTATTGAAACCACTTTTACTCCATAGTGGTCCAATAGGAGGCATGGGATTAGTTCGATCTTCTTATATTTGTTGAGGTCTGTCTTGTGACTAATTATATGGTCGATTTTGGAGAAGGTACCATGAGGTGCTGAGGAAAAGGTATATTCTTTTGCTTTAGGATAGAATGTTATATATATATATATATATATATATATATATATATATAAATCTAATTCATCCAAAGCTTCAATTAGTTTCATTGTGTCCCTGTTTAGTTTCTGTTTTCCTGATCGGTCCATTGAGGAAAGTGCAGTGTTGAAGTCACCCACAATTATTGTGTTAGTTGCAATGTGTGCTTTGAACTTTAATAAAGTTTCTTTTGTGAATGAGGGTGCCCTTGCATTTGGAGCATAGATGTTTAGGATTGAGAGTTCTTCTTGTTGTATTTTTCCTTTAACCAGCAAGAAGTGTCCCTCAGAGTCTCTTTTGATGACTTTGGGTAGAAAGGCAATTTTATCTGATATTAGAATGGCCACTCCAGCTTCTTTCCTGAGACCATTTGCTTGTAAAATTGTCTTCCAGCCTTTTACTCTAAGGTAGTGTTTGTCTTTGAACCTGAGGTGTGTTTCCTGTATGCAGCAAAATGTAGGGTCCTGTTTACGTATCCAGTTGGTTAGTCTATGTGTTTTTACTGGGTCATTGAGTCCATTGATGTTAAGAGATATTAAGGAATAGTGATTGTTACTTCCTGTCATTTTTGATGTTATTTTTAAAATTTGATTGGATAACTTCTTTTGGGTTTGATGAGAGGTTACTATCTTGCTTTTTCCAGGGTGAAGTTTCCCTCCTTGTATGGTTTTTTCCTCCAATATCCTTTGTAGGGCTGGGTTTGTGGATAGATATTGGGTAAACTTGGTTTTGTCATGGAATATCTTAGTTTCTCCATCTATGGTGATTGAGAGTTTTGCTGGGTATAGTAGTTTTGGCTGGCATTTGTGTTCTCTTAGAGTCTTCATGAGATCTGCCCAGGATCTTCTAGCTTTCATAGTCTCAGGTGAAAAGTCTGCTGTGATTCTGATAGGTCTTCCTTTATATGTTACTTGGCCTTTTTCTCTTACTGCCTTTAATATTCTTTCTTTGTTTAGTACATTTGGGGTTTTGATTATTATGTGATGGGAGGTATTTCTGTTCTGGTCCAGTCTGTTTGGAGTTCTTTAGGCTTCTTGTATATTCATGGGCATCTCTCTCTTTAGGTTAGGGAAGTTTTCTCCCGTAATTTTATTGAAGATATTTGCTGGCTCTTTAAGCTGTAAATCTTCACTCTCATCTATGCCTATGATCCTTAGGTTTGGTCTTCTCATTGTGTCCTGGATTTCCTGGATATTTTTGGTTACAATCTTTTTGCATTTTGCATTTTCTTTAACTGTTGAGTCCATGGTTTCTATGGTATCTTCAGCATCTGAGATTCTTTCTTCTATCTCTTATATTCTGTGTTGATATTTGCATCTATGTCCCCTAATTTCTTCCCAAGGTTTTCTATCTCCAAAGTTGTCTCCCTTTGCAATTTCTTAGTTGTTTCTACTTCTGATTTTAGATCTTGGATGGTTTTGCTTAGCTCCTTCACTTGCTTGTTTGTGCTTTCTTGTAATTCTTTAAGAGATTTTTGTGTTTCCTCTTTCATGACCTCAGCCTGTTGACCAAAGTTCTCCTGTATTTCTTTAAATGATTTTTGCGTTTCCTCCTTATTGGCTTTTGTATTCTCCTGAATTTCTTTCAATGCTTTTTGTGTTTCCCTTGCAAGGAGTTCTAACTTTTGATCCATTTTCTCCTGAATTTCTTTAGTTATGTCCTTCATGTGTTCCTGTACCAGCATCATGACCAGTGATTTTAAATCCAAATTTTGTTTTACTGGTGTGATGGGGTATCCAGGACATGCTGTTAATGGAGAATTGGGTTCAGATGCTGCCATATTGCCTTGATTTCTGTTAGTGACGTTCCTGAGTTTGCCTTTTGCCATCTAGTTCTCACTGGTGTTAGTTGGTCTTGTCAATGCTGGACTCACCAGTGCAAGCTGCCTCTTCCCAGGTGGCCTCTGGTGCACAGCTGTCCTCCTGAACTACCTGGAGACTGGGTGCTGTAGCCCAGGCTGTTCAGATCCTGAAGCAGACACCTGAAGGCTCCCGCAGGGGCCTGATGGACTCACCAGAGCACACTGACTCCTCCCAGCTGGTCTCCTGGATGCCCCTCTTGCCTCTTGCAGAACCTGGAGATGTGGTGTTGCAGCCCAGGCTGTTCTGGATCCAGAAGCGGAGATCTGAGGGCTCCCACCAGAGGCCTCAGTACTGGAACCTATGTTCCATACCACTGGAGCAAGCTGTGGGCTCCCAGTCTGTTTCTGGGTGCACACCAAGTCTCTTGCACTTCCTGGACACCAAGTGCTGTGGCCCAGGCTATTCAGATCCCAAAGCAGACACCTGAAGGCTCCCTCAGGGGCCCACTGGACTCACCAGAGCACACTGACTCCTCCCACCTGGCCTCTGGGATGCCCCTCTTGCCTCTTGCAGGACCTGGAGATGTGGCATTGCAGCCCAGGCTGTTCTGGATCCCAAAGCGGAGATCTGAAGGCTCCCGCCAGAGGCCCAAGGACTCGAGAAAGATTTCTTAAGACTGGAAATGACTACAAGGAGGATGAGGACAAAGAACAAGGGAGGAATTATCCAAGTCTGTACCTCATACTTCTGGGTAAGAAAAAAAAAACAGGCATCCAGAAGTCAGTGTCCCACATGTTCTCCAGGGACATTCAGGAGGCCAATATAGGTGCCTCCTCCAAAAATTGATCCAGATCATTAGTCTTAACCTTGAAATAGTGAGTAACGAGAAGGGTTTTCAGAGCTCTAATCTGGGGTTACTTGACAGTAGAGAGGAGAGAACCCATAGCAACAAGCTCAAAGGAAACAACCAACCAATAGATATGACAAATATGACAGAAGTGGCAACAAAAATTAAGTTGTACTAAGCAGGGGACTCCCTCAGGTGTAGCTCAAATGCCTTATGCCTGGATGTTGTACCCATGAAAGAAAAGTTGTTCGGGAGTTGATCCCTGGTACTACCACCTGGGAAACCAGCTCCTATGTCAAGTACCAGGATGAATTCAGTCAAAAGTGAAAATGAATGGACAGAGTAGACAAAGAAGAAAGAAAAGATGGCCACCTCATGCTTGTCACAGGATGATCACCCAAAGACAGCAAAAAAATCAAAAATGACTGCTGCATGCTCACAGTCCACTTGCCACAGCAAAGTCAGGCAAAGACAACAAAAAAACATAAAGATGGCCAATACAAGCTGGTAGGATGTTTGCTGCATGCTCACTGCATACTTGCCTCAACCTTACCTCATGTCTGTCTCAAAATTACCTCATACTCACTCTCAAACCAATCCAAGACTAAAAGTGAGATTACCAGGATGGACAGACAGAAAAGACAAAGAAGACAGAAATGAGGTCAACTCACTCATGTTCATGGGATGCACAACATAAAACACTAAGGGGCCAATTCATCGAAGAAGCTATGGAATTGGGCACAACAGTAGCATCTTGAGGAGAAGAAGAGCAGAGCAGGCCTAAGCATAAGCATAGTCCTTGCAGCATCAGAAGCATTAGGAGAAAAGTCCACAAAAAGGAGAACAAAGACATTGGGTGTCAGATGTTGCCCAAGACAACTCTCTAATGGACCCTACCTCCTCTTGGGGGTTGAGTGTGAGTTGGCTCAGAGGCAATGACACAGACTCCAGGAGGAGGTGAGAAATGCTGCAGCAAACTCATCTGAGCACTGCTGCAAGCTCCTTGAAGACCCTCAACCCACACCCCCATTCTTCCCAAGAAAGTATCAATTCTAAACAGCAGTTCAGAAACTGGCATTATTTGGACCTGAAATCCTTGCTCTCTCAGGAAATCCTCAATTAGGTCCTTCTGCAGGAAGGTTGGTGTCACAGGCAGTCCTCAATTGGATCCTCCTGCAGGAGATTCTTCTGCAGCTGCATGATTCCCAGTGTTTATGTAGAGGTAGCCCTACTGTTCCTGCCTCAAGCAGCTATCCAGAGAAGGCTGACTGAAGGCCAAACATGGCTCTTTTAGAAAGTTTTCTGGCTTTCTGATTTTGATTGGAAAACAAATGGTTATTTTTAGAATTGGTCAGAAAATCCAAGAATGTTTTATAGCAGATTTTCTGACTTTGGTCAGAAAACCCATGACCTATCTAAAGAATTTTTAGGATTTTTTACTAGCAGAGACAGCTGTCTGAACCAGATAAGTTTTTAGATTAGCAAAGAAAAGCTGTCCAGAACAAAGAAAGTCAGAAACAGTGAGGGAGGAGGAGGGAGGAGGAAAGAAGAGCGAGGGAGAGGGAGAGGGAGGAGATGGAGATGAAAATGGAGAGACAGTCGGAAAAGCTGTTTCAAGCAGTCTACAGAGCCATCTACAGAGAGCTGTCTAGGGAGCCATATCAAGAAGAACATAGGCCTCCAGGTTAGACCCATGATTTGACTTCGAGTTTTTTTTTTTTTTTTTTTTTTTTTTTTTTACTACTCCCTGATACCCCTCTCTCTAGTCGTTGGCACATAGCCTCTGTGGAAAAGGGAATCTGTTCTCATCAATAATTATTTAAATTGATTAAAAAACCTCAAAATAATCTGAGAAGTGCTAGAAACCTGTTGGTGGCTGCTTGATCAGGAGAGTGACTATGGGATGCAGTAGTGAATGAGCATTCATGATATAATTCACCTTCTCTCCTTTGCTATAAAATTTACCTTTCAGGGCCTGGAAAGAAAAATGAATATCCATTCACATCATAGAACCCTCGTCAATGAGCTTTCTATAAATTATCATTTTGTCCCTAAAAAGCAGATCAAGTTTGGGATACTATATATTCAGCAGGTCTAGGCTGAGATGCCATTCTCCCACTTATCTTGTGGGGTCTTCAGTGAAGATCAGACCTTGGGCTATAATGTATAATCTTCAATGCTAGCTCTACTTGCACTTACTCTTGTGTCAGAGAACTAATCTTTCCTGAACTTGGTATTATAATATTAACAAAGTTCTGAAAGTTTTTCTTTTAATTTTTTAATACTTTTATTTTTTATATTCTTTGTTTACATTAAAAATGATTTCCCCTTTCCCGGATCCCCCCTCCATATATGTCCCATAAACCTTCTCTCCATCCCTTCTCCAATCACCTCCCTCCTTTTTCTCTGTCTTTATATTCCCTTCCCATGCTAGATCAATCCTTTCCAGGATAAGGACCCTCTCCATACTTCTTCATGGGAGTCATTTGTTATGCAATTTGTGCCTTGGGTATTCAGAGCTTCTGAGCTAATTAATATCCGCTTATCAGAGATTGCATTCCATGTGTATTCTTTTGTGACTGGCTTACTTCACTTAGAATGATATTTTCCAGATCAAGCCATTTGCCAAAAATTTTGTGAATTCATTGTTTCTAATTGCTGAGTAGTATTCCATTGTGTAAATATACAAAATTTTCTGTATCCATTCCTCCTTTGAGGGGCATCTGGGTTCTTTCCGGCTTCTGGCTATTATAAATAAGGCTGCTATGAACATAAAGGAGCATGTGTCTTTATTGCATGCTGGGGAATCCTTTGGGTATATATGCCTAGGAGAGGTATAGTAGAGTCCTCTGGAAGTCTCATGTCCAGTTTTCTGAGGAACCTCCAGACTGATTTCCACAGTGGTTGTACCATCTTACAGCCCCACCAGCAGTGGAGGAGTATTCCTCTTTCTCCACATCCTTGCCAACACCTGCTGTCTCCTGAGTTTTTGACCTTAGCCATTCTGACTGGTGTAAGGTGAAATCTCAGGGTTGTTTTGATCTGCATTTCCCTAATGACTAATGATGTTGAGCACTTCTTAAGGTGCCTCTCGGCCATCCAAATTTTTCAGGTGAAAATTCTTTATCAAGATCTGTACTCCATTTTTAATAGGGTTATTTGGTTTCCTGGGGTCTAACTTCTTGAGTTCTTTGTATATATTGGATATTAGCCCTCTATCAGATGTAGGGTTGGTGAATATCCTTTCCCAAATTGATGGTTGCCTTTTTGTCCTTTTAACAGTGTGCTTTGCCTTACAGAAACTTTGTAATTTTATGAGGTTCCATTTGTCAATTCTTGATGTTAAAGCATAAGCTATTGGTGATCTGTTCAGGAACTTTTCCCCTATGCCCATGTCCTCAAGGGTCTTCCCCAGTTTCTTTTCTATTAGTTTCAGTGTGTCTGGTTTTACATGGAGGTCCTTGATCCACATGGAGTGAAGTTTAGTACATGGAGATAAGAATGGATCAATTCACATTCTTCTGCATGCTGACCTCCAATTGATCCAGCACCATTTATTGAAAAGGCTATCTTTTTTTCCACTGGATGTTTTTGGCCCTTTGTCGAAGATCAAGTGACCATAGGTGTGTGGATTCATTTCTGGATCTTCAATTCTATTTCATTGGTCCACTTGTCTGTCACTGTGCCAATACCATGCAGTTTTTTAAAACTATTGCTCTGTAGTATTGCTTGAAGTCAGGAATACTGATTCCCTCAGAATTTCTTTTGTTGTTTAGAATAGTTTTAGCTATCCTGGGTTTCTTGTTATTCCAGATGAATTTGAGAATTGCTTTTTCTAACTCTGTGAAGAACTGAGTTGGGATTTTGATGGGGATTTCATTGAATCTGTAGATTGCTTTTGGCAAGATGGCCATTTTAACTATATTAATCCTGCCAATCCACGAGCATGACAGATTTTTCCATTTTCTGAGGTCTTCTTCGATTTCCTTCTTCAGAGACATGAAGTTCTTGTCATATAGATCTTTCACTTGTTTGGTTAGAATCACACCAAGATACTTTATATTGTTTGTGGCTATTTTGAAGGGTGTTGTTTCCCTAACTTCTTTCTCAGCCTGCTTATCCTTTGAGTATAGGAAGGCAACTGATTTGCTTGAGTTGATTTTATAACCAGCCACATTGCTGAAGTTGTTTATCAGATGTAGGTGTTCTCTGGTGGAGGTTTTCGGGTCACTTAAGTAGACTATCATGTCATCTGCAAATAGTGATAATTTGACTTCATCCTTTCCATTTTGGATCCCCTTGACCTGCTTCTGTTGTCTAATTGCTCTAGCTAGAACTTCAAGTACTATTTTGGAAAGATATGGAGAGAGAGGACAGCCTTGTCTAGTCCCTGATTTTAGTGGGGTTGTATCAAGTTTCTCTCCGTTTAGTTTGATGTTGGCTACCGGTTTGCTGTATATTGCTTTTACTATGTTTAGGTATGGGCCTTGAATTCCTGTTCTTTCCAAGACTTTTAGCATGAAAGGATGCTGGATTTTGTCAAATGCTTTTTCTGCATCTAATGAGATGATCATATGTTTTTTTCTTTGAGTTTGTTTATGTAGTGGATAGCATTGATGGATTTCCTTATATTGAAGCATCCCTGCATCCCTGGAATGAAGCCTACTTGATCATGGTGGATGATCGTTTTGATATGTTCTTGGATTCAGTTGGCAAGAATTTTATTAAGTATTTTTGCATCAATATTCATAAGAGAAATTGGCCTGAATTTCTCTTTCTTTGTTGGATCTTTGTGTGGTTTTGTTATCAGCGTAATTGTGGCTTCATAGAACGAGTTGGGTAGAGTTCCTTCTGTTTCAATTTTGTGGAATAGTTTGAAGAGTATTGCTGTTATGTCTTCTAAGAAGCTCTGGTAGAACTCTGCACTGAAGCCATCTGGTCCACTGCTTTTTTGGTTGGGAGACTTTCTATGACCCTTTTTATTTCTTCAGGTGTTATGGGACTGTTTAGTTGATCTATTTGATCCTGATTTAGTTTTGGTGTCGGATATCTGTCTAGGAAACTGTCCATTTCCTCCAGATTCTCCAGTTGTGTTGAGTATAGGCTTTTCTAGTAAGATCTAATGATTTTTTGAATTTCCTCAGTTTCTGTTGTTATATCTCCCTTTTCATTTCTAAGTTTGTTAATCTGGATACTGTCTCTGTGCCCTTTGGTCAGTCTGGCTAAGGGTTTATCTATCTTGTTGATTTTCTCAAAGAACCAGCTCCTGGTTTTGTTGATTCTTTGTATGGTTCTCTTTGTTTCTACTTGATTGATTTTGGCCCTGAGTTTGATGATTTCCTGCCTTCTACTCCTCCTGGGTGAAATAGCTTCTTTTTGTTCCAGGGCTTTTAGGTGTGTCATTAAGTTGGTAGTGTATGCTCTCTCCATTTTCTTTTTGGAGGCACTCAGGGCTGTGAGTTTTCCTCTTAGCATTGCTTTCATTATGTCCCATAGATTTGGGTATGTTGTGTCTTCATTTTCATTGTGTTCTAAAATGTCTTTAATTTCTTTCTTTATTTCTTCCTTGACCAAGGCATCATTGAGTAGAATATTGTTCAGTTTCCCAGTATATGTGGGTTTTCTGTTGTTTTTGTTGCTATTGAAGACTATTTTTACTCCATAGTGATCTGATAGGAGGCATGGGATTAGTTCGATCTTCTTATATTTGTTGAGGTCTGTCTTGTGACCAATTATATGGTCGATTTTGGAGAAGGTACCATGAGGTGCTGAGAAAAAGGTATATTCTTTTGCTTTAGGATAGAATGTTCTATATATATCTGTTAAATCTAATTGGTCCAAAGCTTCAATTAGTTTCATTGTGTCCCTGTTTAGTTCCTGTTTTCCTGATCGGTCCATTGAGGAAAGTGCAGTGTTGAAGTCACCCACAATTATTGTGTTAGGTGCAATGTGTGCTTTGAGCTTTAATAAAGTTTCTTTTACGAAAGATGGTGCCCTTGCATTTGGAGATGTTCAGGATTGAGAGTTCTTCTTGTTGTATTTTTCCTTTGATCAGCAAGAAGTGTCCCTCAAGTCTCTTTTGATGATTTTGGCTTGAAAGTCAATTTTATCTGATATTAGAATTGCTACTCCAGCTTGTTTCCTGAGACCATTTGCTTGTAAACTTGTCTTCCAGCCTTTTACTCTAAGGTAGTGTTTGTCTTTGACCCTGAGGTGTGTTTCCTGTAAGCAGATCAGCCTGGGCGGCAACACCTCATTTCCAGGTCCTGCAAGAGGCAAGAGGGGCTTCCAGGCGGCCAGCGGGGAGAAGTCAGTGTGCTCTGGTGAATCCAGCGAGCCCTGGCAGGAGCCTCCAGGTGTCTGCTTTGGGATCTGAACACCCTGGGCCACAGCACTGGGTCCCCAGGAAGTGTGGGAGACCTGGTGTGCACCCAGAGGCAGTCTGGGAGTGCCCAGCTTGCTATGGTGGTATGGAGCTTAGGTTCCTTTTAAATTTTTAAAAATCTGTCCCAAAGACTCTTGGTTGCATTATATCAGTCAGTGACAAAGAACTTAGAACAATAAACTTGACATTTCGTTTCTGACATTTTTCTCTGTCTCACTATGTCACTTTCCATAATTCTATCTCTTCTGTCTCTGTCCTCTCTCTTTTCCTCTCTCTTTTACCTTCTGTCTAAACATGCATGCATAGACACATACATACATACATACACACATACACATATAGTGTGTGTGTGAGAGAGACACACACACACCCACAGAGAGAGAGAGAGAGAGAGAGAGAGAGAGAGAGAGAGAGAGAATATTCATGTTCATGTATTCTCTGTCTCTGTAGAATCACTTGATAAACAACAGCAGGATTGCCTCAGATGGTGGTTTGGTTTGGTTTTACTTCTATTTACATCTTCAGGTCTTGAACAGTTTTACTTATTTCTTTCATGTATTTGATTGTATATTCCCATACTTATTGGTATTTATTCATTTCCTCTTTAAGGGCCTCTATCATCTTCATAAGATGATATTTAATTGTAGAGAACCATATTGGAGTGCTATGCCACCTGGAAGGAACTTGACATTGACCAAGGTGAAGTTCCTCTCCCAACCTTTGAGCAGAAATTTGTGTGCTAGCCATAATCCTGTTCCACCTAGGGTGGAGGGCTCAGAGCAAGGCAAAGCCCATTGTTCTCCAAGGACCTGTAGTTTTCTAAGAGGCACTAGACACCTGTGGAGCAAGGGAACTAGTTTCCAGCCTTTGGAGAAAGGGTCTTCCCCCATCTATATATATTTGGAGACCCCCGTTAAACTTCAAGCCTTGAGCAGGAAATTTGTTTTGGCTTCATGTTTTTCCAGCCACTTCCATTCTATCTCCAGCTTTCCTTCCAGGTAACTTGGTCAATATCAAATTCCTGCCAGGTGGCATAGCACCCCAATACAACTCTATACATTTAATGTCATTTTCTTTCAATTTAGGTGTATTAGGATATTCAGGGCTTGCTGTAGTAGAATACCTGGGTGCTCGTGGTGCCATATTGCCCTGGATTTTGTTGTTTGTTTTTTTATGCTGGCCTTTAGCCATTGGTTATCCCTAGTGTTACCAGGCCTGGTAGTTTCTGATGGGAATTGTTGTAGAAAATATTTAAATCTCAGCCAGGGGCTTCTACATCACCTTAATTATTGAGTTCCTAGAAGAAAACACACTCACGGCCTTCATATTTACAATAAGTCTTACACAGAAAAATGGTTGGGCAGCTGCCTACTCTCCATGATATTAGAATCTACATTTCTATCAACAATAGTAAGTTATTACTTACTATTTACTATGTTCTAGTTGGGCTGCTCTTAACTCCAATTGGGCAATCCCTTGGGGCCATAGTCTCTTGATCCTTAACCCATGGCAGCTTCTCCTTCTTTCCTGTTCCTTCTTCTTTCTCTTTATCCTACTCTCCCAAAGCCTGTGCTACCTAAACCCCAATTATGTCTCTTCCACTCAACTATTGCCTTTTGGCATCTTTATTTTTGGGGACAGGGTGATGGAGGCTACATGCAGACTTAAGGCCTTGGGGTTTCAAAGTTAGCAAGCAGTAAAAGACAAAACCTCAACAGGGAGTAGGCTTGTATGTAGAATTGGGAGTCCCTGATGACAGCAAGCCTCTGAAATTGAAAGTATAGCTGGTTGTGCTGTTCATTTTTCTGCGCCAAGGTCCATCTGCCTGCACCACAACACAGGTCACCTGTCTGCCCACCGCGGACAGGCTGCGTGGGCCTTGGGGATGCAGTGGAAATGTGGGCCATAATAAGATAAACCAGGCCAAAAAGTTCCACGTGGGACTTTATTTAAGATGGGGAAAGGGGTAGCGGGCAGGAAGAAGGAAGGAAACAGAGAGAGAAAAGAGGGAAGGGAAGAAACGCTGCCCAGTTATATACGGGTGATGATGTAATTACAGGGAAAGGTGGGCCATTGAATTCTGGGTATATGGCGGCTGTTGCCTTGGCAACAGACCTATACACTGTCCTAATTGTCACCTGTATGACGTCAAAGGCCTCGGAGGTCTCAGTGCCTATATTCCTGCATTTCTTCCATTAAAAAGAAAAGGAAAAGAAAGGGGAGACTCGATGATGAAAAGGAGTGAGGGCACCGTGTCTCTTAAACTACTTCCTGCTATCTAGGGGCATTGTCAATTTTAGGATATAGCTGACTTTCATCATCGGGGTCCACTTGGTACATATAGGCATCAGGTACATCTGCGGACAGCGGCTCTTCCGTGGGCAGCGGCTGCTAATTCTGTAAAAGAAGCTGATTAATAGTTTGGTTAGAAATTTTTGCATTTGCCATTGGAGGAATGTAGAAACAAGATTAATTAGGCAGGGAGCAAACAATAACACCAAGAAGATGACTAGAAAAGGCGTTACAAAAGGGAGTATCCATTTCCATATAGGGTTTTCAAAAATGCCAGAACTGGAGGTCTCACAATCTCTGAAGTTCTTTATGTCTGACTGAAGCTCCTAGATTTTGTTTCTCACTATCCCAGATTGGTTGACATAGAAACAGCATTCTTCTTTTTTAGGAACAGGCAAAGACCACATTCTTTAGTTGTTGGGACATCTAGGCCCTGTCGGTTCTGAAGCACCACGGCTGCCAAAGAATCAATCTGCTTCTGGATAGTAAGCACAGTTTCAGTCATTCCCTGGAGATCGCCTTTTAACTGGGAAGTGAATGTATTATATTGGGCCAGAGAAGTCGTTATTCCTGCCACACCAATACCAACACCTATGGCTATTCCTGTAGCGACCAAGAGTGGCATGATCTGAACTGCCCTCTCATGTCAAGCAGCTATCATATCTACAACTGGGATTGGCAGGGGCTCATCTCCCTGGATTACTTCCAGCTCAGGGAAAAGGAGTACCAATATGCAAACTCCTGACCAGCTGGCAGGTAAGCGATGATATACCTGAATGCCAAAAATAATTGACATGTTCTGGATTGCAGTGCATTGTGGCAGAGATGATATATCAAGGTTTTATTACAGACTAGGGAGCTTAGTGTTCCTACAGAACATGTCCCAGAGGTCTTAAAACAGTTTGCCATGCCAAAGAGAGGGACAGAGGTAAGGTACAGAGTCATGGTGACATCGGAGTCAGGACAGCTAACAAAAGGTGAGGTAAGGTTATTTGGCAGTATCACTGGAGAAGCAGTAAGTGCCAGTTTTGAGTCAATTCCTGGGGGTACACATAACCAACAATCTTTAAAGTGACCAGGCCTGGTGACATTAAGGAGCTGGTATGCTGAAGTCAAGGTTTGAAGCAACAGACGAAATGACAAGTTAGTGCCATTTATGAGGGGTGCTTGTCAAAGAATCAAGGACCTCAGAGGAGTGTTTAATTATCCCCCCCACTTTTCCAATATTTAGGGGTTGGGCGATTGAGATATATTTTCTCTGAATATGGATGGTACTTATTGGGGAACTGGGCTGGTTTTTATGATAGAGCTTAACAACAACTCCGGTTTCACATTTAGGTGAAAGACCGGGAGTTAAAACTGGATGTCTATACACAAGTTCAAAGGGTGAGATAAGAAGAGGTCACTTGGGGAGAGCTCATAGCCTGAAAAGAGCCAGAGGTAGGAGTTTTACCCAGTCAAGGTAAAGTCCCTGTGATAGCTTAGCAAGAGTAGTTTTTAAAAAGCGATTAGTTCTTTCTACCTTACCTGAAGATTGAGGATGGTAAGGAATGTGAAAATGCCAAGGAATGTTTAAGGCCTTAGATAGACTCTGAGATATCTGGGAAGTAAATTCAGGACCATTGTCTGACTGAAGGGAGGCTGGAACACCAAATCGGGGGATGATCTCTCAGAGGAGGAGATCAGAGACTGGGCCCTTTTGTTAATGGTGGGAAAGGCTTCTACCCACCCTGAGAAGGGGTCCACCAAGACCAGGAGGTACTTGGAACGCTTGACTGTAGGCATATGGGTAAAGTCAAGTTGCCAGTCAGTTCCAGGAAGGGAACCTCTAGCGTGATGGGTAGGGAAAGGGGTACTATGATACCTCAAGTTGGAATCTGACATCTGACAGATTTTACAAGAAGAAGTGATAGATTTTAAGAAATTTAAATCTTCAGGAGTAGGCTATAAGTGGGTCTTAACAAAAGAAGATAATGCTTGGCTGTTAGGATGAAAGAGTTGGTGAAGATAGGATAGAGTTTGGCGAGTGTCAGGGGGTGGAGGTGGAGATGTGGGCTGTAGTGTAAGGATGGCTTGGGGAAAGTGAGATGAGTTTAGCCCCCTAAGGGCCGCAGCTCTAGCTGCATCATCAGCTCAGTTGTTTCCCTTAGATACAATAGAGTCATCTGTCTGGTGGGATCTGCAGTGGACAATCCCAATAGCTGCGGGGAAATGGGAGGTTTTTAGCAAGGCTAAAATATGGTTTGTGTTAGTTACTGGTCCTCCTGTTGTGGTAAGTAACATGCACTCTTTCCAGATAGCAGTGTGGGACAGGAGGATATGGGAAGCATATTTGGATTCTGTATAGACATTGATGGATTGCCACTGTGCCAGTTAAAAGGCACAGGTGAGAGCTATCAGCTCAGACTGTTGATTAGTGGTGTGTACAGGGAGGGCCTGTGCCTCTACCACCTCAGTGTCTGACACTATGGCATAGCCAGCTTTTCTAGTCCCTTCATATAGAAAGGAGCTTCCATCTGTGTACCAAGTATAAATGGCTTGAGACAATGTGCCCTCCTGTATGTGTGAGGCATGATGTAATAGTTGCTCTAAAGTCTCAGTGCAGGAATGAGACAGGAAGTGGTTAGTATTAGGTCGGGGAAGAAGAGTAGAAATATTACGAGGAGGACATGATTGGAAGGTGAGCATAGAATCCTCTATTAGCACTACCTGGAGAGAAAGAACTCTGGAGGGAGGTAGAGTCTGCAAGCCTTTGTAAGTTAGGAGCTGTGACAGGTTATGAGAAGAGAGCATAGTTATAGGAGACCCCAAACTGAGTTTCTTTGATTCTTGAATAAAGAATTCAGCAGCTGTTAAGGCACGAATACAAGGTGTCCATCCCTGGATGATTAAATCCAGTCTTTTTGGCAAGTATGCTACAGGTGCAAAAGAAGGTCCCAGTTGATGACCTAAAACTCCCAGGGCAAATCCCTCCTTTTCAGTTACATAGAAGGAAAAAGGGCGAGTCAGGTCAGGGAGATGTAAGGCTGGGGCCTTAAGGAGAGCCTGATGTAGCCTCTGAAAGGACTTGGCAACAGATTTGAGAAGAGGTTCGTGGATTGGGCCTAATGCTGTCTTATATAAGGGTTGAGAGGGGAGGAAAAAGGAAGGAACCCAGGAACGTAAAAAGCTAGCCATTCCTAGGAATGATAAAATCTCTTCCTTTATAGAAGGAACAGTTAAAGACTGAATCACATTCTTTCTATCCAAGGTAATAGCCTTGTGGGTTGGGGTAATTGTTAATCCCAAATAAGTAACCTGAGGAGTGGACAGTTGAACTTTAGAAGGTGAGACCCTGTAGCCTCGACTGGAAAGGAAATTTAAAGAGCAGAGGTGTCTGCTTGGCTAATCTCTAGAGATGGGCTACAGACAAGGACGTCATCTACATAAAGAAGAATTTTAGACCTAGGGAGAGATAAAGAGAGTAAGTCAGAAGCTAGATCTTGGCCAAATAGGTGTGGGCTGTCTAGGAATCCCTGAGGCAGAACAGTCCAGGTAAGTTGGGTAGAAAAGTGGGTGTCAGGATCCGTCCAGGTAAAGGCAAATATGTTCTGTGACTGGGTGTCAAGAGGGATAGAGAAAAATACGTCCTTTAGATCCAGGACTGATAAAAGAATAGTTCCTGAGGGGATAGTAGAAAGAAATGTGTAAGGATTAGCTACGACAGGATGGAGAGGAACTACTGCAGCATTAATGCGCCTGAGGTCTTGAACCAGGCGATAGGTACCATTAGGTTTCTTAACTGCTAGTATAGGGGTATTGAAAGGAGAAGAAGTGGGACGAAGGAGTTTTTTTTTCCTTAAGAGGTCAGAAATGATAGGCTTAAGTCCCCTGAGGCTCTGGAGAGATAAGAGTGTATTGAGCTTGGGTGATGTACCTGGTAGGGTCCAGTAACTGGATGACAACCAGAGAATGATGTCTAGCAATACAGGGGTTCTGGACATCCCAAACTCTGGGGTCCACCTGAGAAGCTGGTAGAGGAAATAATATGATAGTGTTAGTAGGTTGACTGGCTAGAGGGAGAAGTAGGGGAACTGCTGGCGAGCTTGGGTTCAGGCGAGTGGGGGGGGAGCAAAACAAATTGAAGCCCCCAACTTAACTAAAAGATCTCTTCCTAATAAAGGAACAGGAGAAGTTGACACTATCAAAAAGGAATGGGTGAAGGGTATATTTCTAAAAGTGCAGTTAAGTGGTGGGATCTGGTGAGGAAGGTAAGGCTGTCCTCCTATCCCGACTATGGGAAGACGCGAGGGTGAAGTGGGACCCAAGAACTCCACCAAGACTGAGTAAGTGACCCCGGTATCCAGAAGGAAAGAGATGGGCCTCCCACACACCACGATGGTTACCTGGGGATCTCTGTTAGTGATGGGCAAAGTCGGGTCGAGGGAACTCCGGCCCCTTCATTCGTCCATAGCCAAGCCTAGGAGGTCAGTTGGAGGGGTTTCTGGGTGGGATGGTCCTCTGTTCTGTGTGACACGAGGGCAATTGATGGCCCAATGTCCCTCACGATGACACCTAGGATATGGTCCTTTTGGCTTGCGGGGGGGGGGGGGGTGGGTCAAGTCTTTGCCCAGTGACCTAATTGACCACATCTATAGCAGGGAGCTAGTGGTACCTGAGCCTTGGAAGGCCAGGGGCCAGGGGTGGTAGCTGGAGCTGGTCAGACAGCTTTTGCCAGAATGTGGTACTTTTGTTTGGGGGCTTTTTCATCTCTCCCATGGTATACCTTGAAGGCCAGAGCAAAGACTTCTGCCTGTGCAGTTAAGGGCCCCCTTTCCAAGTGCCTAAGTTTAGCTCTTATGTCGGGGTAGCTCTGGGAAAAGAAATAAGTCATTAAAAGTTGCTTACCTTCCGGATTCTTGGGATCTATATTAGTGTATTGTAATAAAGCCTTCGTGAGGTGTTCTAAAAACTGAGATGGATTTTCCTGTTTGTCCTGGGCAACCTCTTGGAGTTTTTCAAAATTTCTTGGATTTAAGGCTGCCTTTCTGAGACCAGCCAGAAGGCATGTAACAAACATGTCTCTGGCTAAAATACCAGCTGTGGAATTGTAATTCCATTGAGGGTCCTGGTCAGGCACTGTCTCAGATCCAATTGGATAGCTTCTGTCTGTCTGGTGAATTTCGTCTGCATGAGTTTTTGCCTCTTCCCAAACTCACCTGCATTCATCAGAAAGTAAATTGTTAGTAAGAATCATATGAATATTATAGAAAGTCAAGCTGTAAGATTGAGTAATGTACTGAAACTCTTTAATAAAGTTACAGGAGTTAGAAGTATAAGAACCCAGGCTACTTTCTATTTGAGAAAGTTCGTTCAACAAGAAAGGAACATGTACTCTAACCAGACCATCAATTCCAGACACTTCCCTCAGAGGAAGGACTGGCACTGGGTCAGGTGTCCCCAGATGAGAAGAACTTGGGGGTTTGGCTGTACCCTTAGAAAGCGTAATCGGAGGGGTAAAGGTTGGCGCCAGTTCAGGGTGTTTGGGGTGACCTGTATTTGGCACAGAGGGAGAGGGGGGATCTGGGGAGGTCGTGTTGGTCTGGACCTGGACTCACCAGACTCCAGGACCTGGTGAGAAGGAGAGACCGAGGCTGCAGTTTGGGATTTCGCAGTCTCAATATGCCTGTAGTGGGTGGGTGGTGGCTCATCAGTTGGATCAAATGTAGCACCATCTAGCAGAGGGTGTGTATGTTTCATGGCTAGGAGAAGCTGAGATGGGGAGCAGGCAGTGCAAAGAGAAGTCTTAGACTGTAGATAAAGGCCTGAACATATAGAATTTGGTCCCATTTACCGGATTGCTGACAATATGCATTAAGATCTCTTAAAACAATTGGGTATAGGGTGCCATTAGGTGGCCATTTGGAATTATTGTCTAACTTATATTGAGTCCAGACCTTATTACAGAGGTTTATTAGTTTTGGCCGCCTCAAATTGTGTGTTAGTTTCAGAGACTTGAGATTTTTCCAGAAGGCATCCCAGTGGGGTGCCTGGAGGTACCAAAGAAGACAATTTATTACCCATCAGGTGAGTGGGATGATGTTGGATACAAATCCAGTGTCCTGGAAGAGTAGCAACAACAAAAATGCAGCTAAGCTAAAGAGCCTAGGCCGTCGCAAAGGCCTTTAGGAGCTGGGGCGTTCATGGCAGAAGAAGTGCCTCACCTTGGCCAGGACTTTGTCTGCAGCTGTAAAAGCCAATGGGGAATTTCAGGGTCACTTCCGGATTAGGGTACACCCAAGGGTTAAGTGTCCTATCACGAGTGTTAGCTGGAGAGGCAAATCTTAGCTCCAGAGAAGGTTGGCCAGATCCCTTCTGCAGTTAAGATTCCCTCCAGCCAACCAAAAACACCTTACCAATAAGCTGCTGGTATTTGTTAAAGGTGTGCAATCTGATAGCCAGGAGCGTGGAACTATTTGGTCTAGTAGCCCAGAGACAAACCACGTGGCAAGCCGTAGCACTGTGTCTCAGGTGATGAAGCCCGTGAGTCTCAGGTTGCATGGCAGAGGCAGCGGTGGCAACAGCAGTGGCATAGCAGAAGGGATGGCGGGGATGGGGGGAGGCAACAGTGGCTAACAGTGGGGGTGTCTGCAGTACTGTTCTTGGCAGTTGTAGGCAGGATCTCCTGGATAGCTCGCCAAAATGTTGGTTTTTCTGCGCAAAGGTCCGTGACACAGGTCACCAGTCTGCCCGCCACACACAGGCCACGCACAGGCCGTGCAGGCCGCGGGGATGCAGTAGAGATGTGGGCCGCAATGAGATACACCAGGCCAAACAGTTCCACGTGGGACTTTATTTAAGATGGGGAAAGGAGTAGCGGGCGGGAAGAAGGAAGGAAAGAGAGAAAAGAGGGAGGGGGATAAACGCTGCCCAGTTATATATGGGTGATGATGTAATTACAGGTAAAAGTGGGCCATTGAATTCTGTGTAAATGGCGGCTGTTGCCTTGGCAACAGACCTATACACTGTCCTAATTGTCGCCTGTATGACCTCACAGGCCTCACAGCTCTCGGTGCCTACATGTACCTAGTAGCACAAGGCTTCCAGGGATATAGGCGAAGCTAGTAGACACTGATGGCTTCAACCTGCTATTTGTGCTGGGTGGGAGCAGTCCTCCCGGGATGGAGGTAACACTGGTGGTCCCTGGTGGTGGATGGCCTCAGTTTGTCCCAGGCAACTAAAAGCATCCGTGGATATGAGCAGAGCTGTGGCCAAGAAAATGGAGTGCAGAGGGGACAGCGTAATGCTTACTGCTATTGGATTTCCCAGCAAATGAGTCAGGAAGGAAACTGAGGGTAGGCGTCTCACTTGATGGTCACTAATGTCTGCACATGTCTGGTGTTGTGGTTACAGAGTAGAATTGGAGAACAAAGGTGTTAAGGCAGACCTCTTGACTGCAAAACTGTTTGGGAACATAAAAAGCAGAAATTTGGGCCTTGTTGACCCTTGGAGCAGCAGGCAAAGGGAGCAGGAGCAGGAAAATCAAGTGTAGAGAGAGCATGGGGAAATAGATGGGAAATCAGAGATGGGGCATCTTTAGGACATTCCAGAGACCTGGGAAATGGACACACATTAAGATTTCCTGGGATACTGTAACTGCCCACAGTTACATCAAACAGGTTGCCGGATTACCTGGAAGGAAAGCTGGGGATAGAACAGGGTTGTGAGAGAAATATGAAGCCAGGACAAAAGGTTTTCTGATCAAGGCTCAAAGTTTAGTTGGAATTCTCCAAATATATATATATATGTGGGGGAGGAGGGTGTGGGGGAACCCTTCCCCCAAAGACTGGAAACTCTTCAGCAAAACTGGCAGTTGAACAGCTGGGGGCTAGTGCCTCTCAGGAAACCACAGGTCCTTGGAGAACAATGGGCTTCACCTTGGTCTGAGCTCCACCCTAGGTGGAGGGCATTATGGCTAACACAGGAATTCCTGACCAAAGGCTGCATCATGAATGCATACTCCTTACTCTAGCCAATGTTCAGAAACCATCAGAGGCATGCAGGTAAAAATGGGAAGAGTTTGTGAGTAGTTTTTGTTAATCTCTGGGTTTAGTAATAATGCTGATTATGTTCTTAAATATCACACAGGCTATGGATTCACTGGAGGTACAATAAGTGTATATGTGATTCTTTGTACAAAGTCCAAACTAGAGGATATGAGACTTCTTCAGCTATAGATGATGCATGGTATGTAGACTACTATGGAAATGAAAGAAAACAACACTAAAATCCCACCAGCAATGGAGAAGTATTACTCTTTCTCTACATCCTGGACAAAATGTGCTGTCACCTGAGGTTTTGATTTTAGCCATTCTGATTGCTGTAAGGTGGAATCTCAGGTTCATTTTGATTTGCTTTTCTCTAATCACTAAGAACTTTGAACATTTCTCTTTTTATTAGACATTTTCTTAATTTAAACTTCAAATGTTATTCCATTTCCTAATTTTTTCCTCAGAAAACTCCCTATCACACTGTCCCTCCCCCTGCTTCCCTGTCCTGGCATTCCACTACACTGGGGCATCCAGACTTCACAGGACCAAGGGCCTCTCCTCTCACTGATGTCCAACAAGGTCTTGCTCTGCTACACATGCAGCTAGAGCCATCGGTCCTCCAGATGCACTCTTTGGTTGGTGGTTGGTGGTTTAGTCCCTGGGAGCTCTGGGGGTACTGGTTGGTTCATATTGTGGTTCCTCCTATGGGGCTGCAACCCTTCAGCACTTTGAGTCCTTTCTCTAGCTCCTCCATTGGGGACCATGCGCTTAGTCCAATGGATGGCTGTGAACATCCACTTCTGCATTTGTCAGGCACTGGCAGGGCCTCTCAGGACACACCTGTATCGGGCTGCTGTCAGCAAACACTTTTTGTCATCCACAATGGTGTCTGAGTTTGGTAAACGTGTATGGGGTGGATCCCCAGGTGGGGCAGTCACTGTATGGCTGTTACTTAAGGCTCTGCTCCACACTTTATCTCTGTATCTCCTCCCATAGGTATTTCAATCCCCCTTCAAAGAAGAACCAAAGTATCCACACTTTGGTCTTACTCCTTGATCTTCATTGGTCTGTGAATTGTATCTTGGGTGTTCCGAACATCTGGGCTAATATCCACTTATCAGTGATAGCATACCATGTGTGTTCTATTGTGATCAGGTTACATCACTCAGGATAATATTATCTGGTTCCATCCATTTATCTAAGAATTTCATGAATCTGTTGTTTTAAATAGCTGAATAGTAGTCCATTGTATAAATGTACCACATTTTCTGTATCCATTCCTCTGTTGATGGACTTGTGGGTTCTTTCCAGCTTCTGGCCATTATAAATAAGGCTGCTATGAACATAGTGGAGCATGTGTCCTTATTATATTTTGAGGCGTCTTCTCAGTATATATTCAGGAGTGGTATAGCTAGGTCTGCTAGTAGTACTATGTCCAATTTTCTGAGGAATCACCAGACTGGTTTCTTTTTATTTAAATTTATTGATATCTTTTATATTTATTTACATTTCAAATGATTTCCCCTTTTCTAGCCCCCCACTCCCCAAAAGTCCCATCAGTCGCCTTCCCTCCCCTGTTTTCCCACCCAACCCTTCCCACTTCCCTGTTCTGATTTTGCCCTGTACTGCTTCACTGAGTCTTTCCAAAACAAGGAGCCACTCCTCTGTTCTTCTTGTACCTCATTTGATGTGTGGATTATGTTTTGGGTATTCCAGTTTTATAGGTTAATATCCACATATTAGTGAGTGCATACCATGATTCGTCTTTTGAGTCTGGATTACCTCACTTAGTATGATGTTATCCAGCTCCATCTATTTGCCTAAGAATTTCATGAATTCATTGTTTCTAATGGCTGAATAGTACTCCATTGTGTATATATACCACATTTTTTGCATCCACTCTTCTGTTGAGGGATACCTGGGTTCTTTCCAACTTCTGGCAATTATAAATAGGGCTTCTATGAACATAGTGGAACATGTATTCTTATTACATGCTGGGGAATCTTTTGGGTATATGCCCAAAAGTGGTATTGCAAGATCTTCTGGAAATGAGGTGCCCAGTTTTCGGAGGAACCGCCAGACTGATTTCCAGAGTGGTTGTACCAATTTGCAACCCCACCAGCAGTCGAGGAGTGTTCCTCTTTCTCCACATCCTCGCCAACACCTGCTGTCTCCTGAATTTTTAATAGCTGAGTAGTACTTCATTGTATAAATGTACCACGTTTTCTCAATCCATTCCTCTTTTGAGGGACAACTGGGTTCTTTTCAGTATCTGGCTATTATGAATAAGGAAGCTATGAACATAGTGGAGCATGTGTCCTGATTAAATGCTGGGGAATCATCTGGGTATATGCCCAGTAGTGGTGTAGCTGGGTCCTCTGATAGTATTATACCCAATTTTCTGAGGAACTGCCAAACTGATTTCCATAATGGTTGTATAACCTTCAATCTTATCATCAGTGGAAGAGTGCTGCTCTTTCTCCACATCCTTGCCAGCACCTACAGTCCCCTGAATTTTTCATCTTGGCCATTCTGATTGGTGTGAGGTGAAATCTCACAGTTGGTTTGATTTGCATTTCCCTGATGATTACAGATGTTGAACATTTCTTTAGGTGTTTTTTCAGCCATCCTGTATTCTTCAGTTGAGAATTCCATTTAGCTTTGTACCCCATTTTAATAGAGTTATTTGATTCTCTAGAGTTTAACTTTTTGAGTTCTCTGTATATATTGGATATTAGTCCTTTATCAGATGTAGAATTGGTAAAGAATTTTCCCAATTCATTGGTTGCCATATTGTCCTATTGACAGTGCCCTTTGCCTTTCAGAAGTTTTGCAATTTTATGAGGTCCTATTTGTCACTTCTTGATCTTAATGCAAAAGCTATTGGTGTTCTATTCAGGAAAATTTCCCCTGTGCCTATGTGCTCCAGGTTCTTCCCCACTTCCTCTTCTATTAGATTCACTGTATCTGGTTTTATGTGGAGGTCCTTTACCCACTTATACTTGAGCTTTGTACAGGGAGATAAGAATGGATCAATTTACATCCTTCTACATGTTGACTGCCAGTTGAGGCAGCACCATTTGTTGAATATGCTGTCTTTTTCCCACTGGTTGGTTTTAGCTACTTTGTCAAAGATCAAGTGACCATATGTGTGTGGATTCATTTCTGAGTCTTCAATTCTGTCCCATTGATCTTCCAATCTCTGTACCAACACCATGCAGTTTTTAACCCTGTTGCTCTGTAGTAGAGCTTGAGGTCAGGAATGTTGATTCCACCAGAAGTTCTTTTATTGTGGAGAATAGTTTTCATGATCCTGGGTTGTTTTGTTTTGTTTTTTTTCTTATTCAAGATAAATTTGGAAATTGCTCTTTCTAACTCTATGTAGAATTGAGTTGGAATTTTGATGGGTATTGCATTGAATATGTAGATTGCTTTAAGCAAGATGGCCATTTTTCAATATTAACCCTGCCAATCCATGAGCCTGGGAGATCTTTCCATCTTCTGAGATCTTCAATTTCCTTCTTCAGACACTTGAAGTTCATGTCAAACAAATCTTTCAGTTGCTTGGTTAGAGTCACACCAAGGTATTTTATATTATTTGTGACTATTGTAAAGGGTGTCATTTCCCTAATTTCTCAACCTTTTTATCCTTTGAGTATGGGAAGGCTACTGATTTGTTTGAGTTTATTTTACATATGCCACTTAAGTAAAGTCAGCTTTATTTTTTCCTAGACCAGCCACCATCTTTGCTCCTGTGATTGGGCAGACAGGACCAACCAGCTATGCAGGGATCACCCGAGTATGAGATAACTTGGTACACAGCCCACAAGGGCTCTACCTGCACCCAGGAGCTGGGCAGTACCACCATAGCTGTCTGTGTACCTTGTCTGCTAGTGGATATCTGCTCTGTATTGAGTACCTTGATTAGAGGTGAGGTCACGCTCCTCACTCCTGCAACTGAGCTGCAGTCAGGAATGCAGAGAACATCCTAGTGTAAGATCACTTGGGCCACACCTGCACCCAGGAGCTGGGAAGTCCCACAGTAATCTCTGCCAGGGGAAATCAGGTCAGCCAGGGATGCTGAGATAGGCTTGCAAGCAAACAGGAGGGACAAGCACCAGTCAGTGACATCAGATTCAACTTACACCAGAGATAACCAGATGGCAAAAGGCAAACATAGGAATGTTAATAAAAGAAATCAAGGCAATATGGCAACATCCAAGCTCAATGACCTCACAACAGCGAGTCCTGGATAATATAACACACCAGAAAAGAAACATTTGGATTTAAAATCACAGCTCAGGATGCTGATGGAGGGCTTCAAGAAGGACATAAATAACTCCCTTGAGGAAATACAGGAGAAAACAAGTAAACAGGGAGATTTGAAGAACTAAAGGAAAACAGAGCAAAACAGGTGAAGGAACTGAACAAACCATCCAGAATCTTAAAATGGAGGTAGAAATAATAAAGAAATCACAGGGGGAAACAAATCTGGACATAGAAAACCTAGGAAAGAAGTCAGGAGTCATGGATGCTAGTATCAACAACAGAACACAAAAGATAGAAGAGAGAATCTCAGATGCAGAAGATACCATAGAAAGCATTGATACAAAAGTCAAAGAAAATGCAAAATTCAAAAAGCCTCTGTATTTGTAATGCTCTGGCAGGGCCCCTTCAGAGACAACCATGACACACTCCTTGTGGTGTACACTTCTTTTATAAAAAGTTATATTTTTATGTATATGAGCACACTGTAGCTGACATACCAGAAGAGGGCATCAGATCCCATTACAGGTGACTGTGAGTCACCATATGGTTGCTGGGATTTGAACTCAGGACCTGTGAAAGAGTAGCCGGTGCTCTTAACCACTGAGCCATCTCTCCAGCCCTCTCCTGTATTTTTTTATTCAATATATTCTTTATTTACATTTCAAATATAAATGGGTTGAGGTAACCCAATCTCAAAAGAAAACTCATGGTATGCACTCACTGATAAGTGGATATTAGCCTCCTGTATTCTTTAAGGGAGTTATTTCTGTCCTTCTTAAAGTTCTCTATCAGCATCATGAAATGTGATGTTAAGTCTGACTCTTGCTTTTCCAATGTGTTGCGGTATCTAGGACTTGCTGTAGTGGAAGACCTGAGTTCTGATGATGCCAAGTATCCTGGGTTTCTGTTGCTTAGGTGCTTTTGCTTTCTTGGGTCAAAGAGCTGTGGCAGAGGGTTATTTCCAGAGCACAGGTGGAAACTGGAAGGCACCTATTCTCTTTCCAAGGTTTTCTATCTCCAGAATTTTCTCAGTTTGTATTTTCTTTGTTGATTTTATTTCCAATTTCATGTCTTACACAGTTTTATTTCTTTACTTCACCTGTTTGATTGTATTTTCATATATGTCTTTAAGGGATTTTTCTCCTCCTTAAAGACCTCTATCCATTTGATTGTATTTTCCTGTTTTTCATTAAGGAATTTATTCATTTGCCCTTTAAAGGCCTCTATCATCTTTACAAGATTGGGTTTCAGGTCATTGTATTACGTTTTAGTTTATTAGGATATACAGGGCTTGCTGTACTACAAGGGTTTGAGGTGTCATAATGTCCTGAATCTAGTTGATTGTGTTCTTTCAATGGTCTTTGGACATCTAAATGGTTTTGGCCCATGGATATTCTTGTTGTAGTAGGTATAGAGCTATAGTAATAACTTATTTAAAATTCCATCATGGGGTTTCTGCCTGCCTTATACCATTTATGTTACTGGATGAAAGATACACACATACAGACTTTACATTTTAATGTTCCTTAAGCAGCACAATATCTGGGAAGCTGCCTAACTCCATGCTGTTAGAATTATTGCCCTAAAGATAACCCAAGTTATTACTTACTATGTTTCATCTGGGATGTTCTTACCTTCAATTGACCAGCACATATGGCCATGTTTTTATAGTTCAGTTAATCCATGGCAGTTCTCATTCTCCTCTCCTGAAAAATCATCTTCTATCCCATAGCGACTTCTTTCTCCCCCTCTCTCCTCCATCCTTTAATCCTGCCAAAATTTAATCCTACCTATTTGTCTTCTCCCAGGCTATTGGCTCTTGGAATTTTTATTCACCAATCACATTCAATTGGAGGTAGTGTCACTCAATATCTTACATTCAGATGCTATCTTCTTTGGAGCAAACAGCCTTGGAGGTCTCAAATTAGCATTAGAATACAAGCAACATTATGCCAACCCACCACATTTTCCCCTTTTGTCCAATTTAAAAGGCTCCTTTTTTTCAAATATAAGTTGAACACAATTATAACAATTAGGCAAATTATAAGGTATAACATACACTTATAATGCCTAGTCCATCATATTTGGCAATTTAGACAAAGTATTCTATCATCTATCCTAACTTATCCTAAAAGTTATCCTAACTTTTTTCCTAAAAGAGTTTGCAATTCTGTACCTCAATCATGTTTGATTTCAAATAGTATTACCATCTGAAAATCATACTCTCAAATCTAAAACATCTTGAATGCTAAACAACTTACGTTCAATTGTGAAACTATAACTAGTCTTCAACCCTACCAGAGATTTAACAAAGTATTGACTATAACATGAATATGCAAAAAACACAAAGATGTATCTTTCAAAACTTAAACATTTGGCAGAGACAGCTCACTACCTGGATAGTCCCCAATAGTCCTTAAAAAGTTGAAGCATCTGTCTTCAGTCTTCTGGTCCAGAACATATGACAGACCTTAAATGAAGCAGAAATTATGAAAGATTAGCTTGCCCTGTCTTGTCAGAGCTTTGCAGTAAAGTATCCTACATTAATTTTCTGTCTGGAGTTGAAATTAGGGCATTTCTTCACAGTGGCTAGTTTCCTAAAATTGAAGTAACTATCTGGAGATAACAATACTCTATTTGTTCATTAAATTAGAGTTGGGGTATTGTCAGGAGCATACATGTTTCATAGTCAAAAGATCTTTTAATAATTGGAATAACATTAATAACATAGTCTGTGGATCTCCAGTACCTTTGAAGACCATCATTTTTATTAAGCACAACTGAATTGTCAAGCATTGATTATTCTTAGCTATTGACTCTTTGAATAACCTTGAAAACTCTTTATTGTAATTAACTAAAATAGAATCCAATAGGAGCATGAGCGTAACTGTCTAACTATTAACATGCATTACTTAATATCTTAAACAGTTATTAAAAACTATTAAAAGGCCCTTTCTGGCTGGCCCTTTCTTGCAAGGTGGACTGCTAGCTACTCCCCTGAAGACACCTTAGCTGGAGGTATCCCAGAAGATCTGCTGCACTCAGGGCATCTGGTCAACTGACACCACAGTTTGAAGACCTCCTGGGAGCTCCACAGCATTCAAGGAAACTGACCCAGTAGACTGAAAGCCTCCCTGGAGTTCTGCTTCACACAGGGAAACAGAAACCACAGTCTGTAGGCTCCCCTGGAGAACAGCTTTACACAAGACAACAGCTTGACTATTTCTCTAAAAACCCAAGAGTCTGAAGGCCTCCCAGAATATCTGCCACATCCAGGTCAACATATCAGCAGATTTTCTGCTCCTCTGAAGACCCCCCAGTCAGAATGCCCCACAGGAGGTATGTTACAACCAGGGCCACAGGCCTACTGGGACATGTGAGGCAACCCAGGGACAAATGAGGCAGGCTACAGAGAGTGTCACTCAGACCAGTAAACACCAGGGATAACCAGATGGTGAGAGGCAAGCACAAGACCATAAGCAACAGAAGCCAATATATGTGAACATCATCAGAACTCAGGTCTCCCACCACAGCAAGCCACAAATACACCAACACACCTGAAATTCAGGAAGCTGACCTGAAATCCTATCTCATAAAGATAATAGAATCCTTTCAAGAGGATATAAATAACTCACTGAAAGAATAAAAAGGAAAACACAGGTAAAGAGGTAAAGGAATTGAATAAAGTGGTTCAATGACTAAAAGTAGAGGTAGAAACAATGAAGAAAATACAAATATAGGCAAGCCTGGAAATGTAAAAACTAGGAAAGAGGTCATGAATTGCAGATGCAAGCATCACTATGAGAGTACAAGAGACAGAAGAGAGAATCTCAAGTGTAAAATATACCATAGAAGAGATTGACACAACTGTTAAAGAAAATTCAAAACATAAAAAACTCCTAACCCAAAACATCCAGGATATTCAGGACACAATGAATAGATGAAATCTAAGAATGATTGGAATAGAGGCGAACGAAGATTCCCACCTCAAAAGACCTGAAAATATCAACAAAATCATAGAAGAAAACATCCACAACCTGAAGAAAGAGATGGCCATAAATGTTTAAGAAGCCTGTAGAACACCAAATGAATGGGACCAAAAAAGGAAATCTTCTCATTAGCATAATAATCAAAACACTAAATGCACAGAACAAAGAACGAATAATAAAAGCTGCAAAGAAAAAGGGTCAAATAATGTATAAATATAAACCTATCAGAATTACACAAGACTTTTCAACAGAGACACTAAAAGCCAGAAAAACCTTATCAAATGTCATGAAGACTCAAAGAAAACACAAATGCCAGACCAGGCTACTATACCCAGCAAAAGTCTCAATCAACATACATAGAGTAAACAAAATATTCCAGGACAAAACCGAAATCAAACAGTATCTATCTACCAATTCAGGACTGCAAAAGATTCTAGAAGGAAAACACCAAAACAAGGAGGGTACTTACACCAAAGGAAAAACAAGGAATTAATCATCTCACAACAAAGCCAAAAGGAGCAAACCACATGCACATAATGCCATCTACAAAAAAAAAAAAAAAAAAAAACAACAACAACAAGAACTAACAATCATCTGCCTTTAATATCTCTCAATATTAATGGACTCGACTCACCTATAAAAAGACAAAAACTAACAGACTGGCTATACAAACAGGATCCAGCATTTTACTGCCTACAAGAAATATACCTCAATAACAAAGATAGATTCTACCTCAAAGTAAAAGGCTGGAAAAATACATGCCAAACAAATGGTCCCAAGAAACAAGTTGGAGTTACCAAAATCAGAAATAAAAGGGCAGGCATAACAACAGGAAGGGAGGAAATTCCAAAAATCATCAGATCCTACTACAAAAGCCTAGATGTAATGGATGGTTTTCTTGACAGATGCCACATACCAAAGTTAAATCAAGAGCAGGTAAAGTATCTAAACAGGTCCTAATGCACTTAATCTTAGTCTCTACCTTTAACATATGTATGTGAGTTTCAGCATCGTGTCAAGTCCAGGCACTTACCACATCTAGGATAGCTCCAGAGAAGCAACCTACAGGTGCTCCAACCTTCTCTCACAGACACAGATGCTGCTGGTGGACCTGTTCCTTATCATCTATCACCATAGAGCCTGGACAGCAAGGAAACGGCCAACTCTTCAGAGGCTGGACCAACATCCTCATATCCATTTTCTTAGGTTTCCCAGAGACACGTCTCCCCAAAGCCAGCAGGAAGTACTCCAAGATTACTACTACCCTATTCCTGCTTCACCATTACCTCTTGCTAATTTGTTCTTTTTTAATTAAATCAAAACAGGGGAATGTTAGCATTCTGTTTAAGCTCTACCCCACAATTACCTAACAACACCCAGGTAAGCCTGACCCACAATAAAAGGGGCCACTTGTCTGTCATCTCGCTCTCTCTTGTTCTTATTCTTGTCTTCCTGCTCTCACTCTCTCCCCATTCTCCTCCCTGCTCTCTCTCTCTCCACATGCTCATGGCCAGCCTCTACTTCTCTTCTCCTCTTCTCCTCTCCTCTTTTCTTTTCTTCTCTTCTCTTCTCTTCTCTTCTCTTCTCTTCTCTTCTCTTCTCTTCTCTTCTCTTCTCTTCTCTTCTCTTCTCTCTCTCTCTCTCTCTCTCTCTCTCTCTCTCTCTCTCTCTGACTTTCTCTGCCTCTACACTCTTGATTCCCTTCCCAATGTCTCCCATACCCTACTACACCTCCACAAAACATATCTGCTCTCTTTATCTTTTTATAAACATATAAGCTAATATTCAAACTATATAAAGAACACAAAATGCTAACCACCAAAATATCAAACAGAGCTTGTCTGCCAGGAGAGCTCTCACTCCAGTCTCAGAAGTGAGTTCTCCACTGCTCTCCAGTAACTGTCCAATCAAAAAATGAGGTATAGAACTAAACAGAGAATTCATAACAGGGGAATCATGAATGGCTGAGAAACACCTAAAAGAAATACTCAAAGTCCTTAGTGATCAGAGAAATTAAAATGACCCTGAGATTTCACCTTACACCAATCAGAATGGCTAAGACAAAAACCTTAGATGACAGTCTGCACCTGGGACCTGGGACTGCTCCACAGCCCTCTGTGCATGGGTACCACCAGCAGAGAGCTGGGCTCCTAGGAGTGCTCTGACTCCCAGGCTTAGAGGTAAGATTGCCATTTTCTCTCCAGTGACTGACCAAGGCAGGATTGGCCAGGGGTGCACAAGGCTCAGGAACAGTGGAGCAGCTGGGACAGGATCCTTATGGTCTGATCCTTGATCTGAATCAGGGAGCTAAAGCTTTTCCACTGCCCTTTGTGCACAGGTTCTGCCAAAAGAGAGCTGGTCTCCCAGGAGAGCTCTCACTCTAGTCTCAGAGGTGAGATCTCCACTGCTCTCCAGTGACTGTCCAAAGTGGGAGAGACTGGGAGAACACAGGGCACCGGAACTGTGGAGCCACTGGAATAGGATGATTTCAGGATCAATCTGAACCCAGAAGAACCTGGGGCTATTTACACAGGTCCTGCCAGAATACAGCTGATCTCCCAGGAGTGCTGAAACAGGCATACAGGCCCACAGGAGGGACAACCTCCAGCCAGAAACAGCAAGACCAACTAGTACCAAAGATAACCAGATGGCAAAAGGCAACTGAACGAACATTACAAACACAAACCAGGGCTATGTGGCATCATCAGAATCCAGTTCTCCCGCCACAACAAGTTCTGGATAGCCCAACACACCAGAAAAGCAAGATTTGGTTTTAAAATCACATCTCATGATGCTGATGGACAACTTTAAGAAGGACATAAATAACTCCCTTAAAAAATACAGGAGAACACAGGTAAAGAGGTAGCAGAACTTAAAGAGGAACCACAAAAATCCCTTAAAGAATTGCAGGAAAACACAAGAAAAAATGTAAAAGAATTGACCAAAACCATCCAGGATCTAAAAATGGAAGTAGAAACAATAAAGAAATCACAAAGGGAGACATAATAATCACATAATAACCAAAACACCAAATGCACAAAAAAAGAAAGAATATTAAAAGCAATAAGGGAAAACATATAACATATAAACATGTAACATATAAAGACAGACCTATCAGTATTACACAAGACGTCTCGAGAAAGACTATAAAAGCCAGAAGATCCTGGGCAGATGTCACACAGACCCAAAGGGAACATAAATGCCAGCCTAGTCTGCTATACCCAGAAAAACTCTCAATTACTATAGATGAAGAAACCAAGGTATTCCATGACAAAATCAAATTTATGCAATATGTTTCTACAAATCCAGCCCTTCAAAGGATACCAAATGGAAAACTCCAACAGAAGGAGGAAAACTATACCCTAAAAAAACCAAGAAAATAATCTTCTTTTAATAAATCAAAAAGAAGATGGCCACATACACATAATTCTACCTCTAACAACAAAAGTAATAGGAAGCAACAATCACTTTTCCTTAATAACTCTTGATAAAAGTGGACCCAATTTCCCCAATAAAAAGACATAGACTAACAGACTGGATATGTAGACAGGACCCAAAATTTAGCTGCATACAGGAAACCAACCTCAGTGACACTATCTCAGAATTATGAACTTGGAAAAAAACTTTCCAAGCAAATGGTCCCAAAACATAAGCTGGAATGGCCATTCTAATATCGAATAAAATCAGCTTTCAACCTAAAGTTATCAAAAAGGATAAATAAGGATACTTCATAATCATCAAAGGAAAAAATCTACCAAGAAGAACTCACAATTCTAAACATCTATGCTCCAAAGACAAGGGCACACATATTCATAAAAAAAACTTTAATAAACCTCAAAGCACACATTTCACCTCATATCATAATAGTGGGAGACTTCAACACTCCACTCTCATCAATGGACAGATCAGGGAAAGTCGAACTAAACAGAGAAACAGTGGAACTAACAGAAGTTATGGAACAAATGGGTTTAACATATAGCTATAGAACATTTTATCCTTAAAAAAAAAGAGGCATTCTTCTCAGCACCTCATGGTGCCATCTCCAAAATTGGCAATATAACCAGTGACAAAACAGGCATCAATAGATACAAGAAGATTGAAATAATCTGATGCATCCTATCAATCACCGTAGACTAAGGCTGGTCTTCAATAAGAACAAAAACAATAGAGAGCCCACATGCATGTGGAAACTGAAGAAAAATCTACTCAATGATAACTTTGTCAAGGAAAAAATGAAGAAATAAATTAAAGGCTTCTGAGAATTTAATGAAAATGAAGGCAAAACATAGCCAAAGTTATGGGACAAAATGAAAGAAGTGTTAAGAGGAAAATCATAGCTCTGAGAGCCCCTAAAATGAAATGGGGGAGAGCATACAATAACATCTTGACAGCACATCTGAAAGCTCTAGAATAAAAAGAAGTACATACACCCAATGGCAGAAAATAATCAAACTTAGGGCTGAAATCAACCAAGTAGAAACAAACAGATGTATACAAAGAATCAAAAAAAAAAAACAAAAACAAAAACCAAAAAACAAAAAAACAGAAGCTGTTTCTTTGAGAAAATCCACAAGATAGATAAACCCTTAACCAGACTAACCAGAGGACACATGAACAGTTTCCAAATCAACAAAATCAGAAATGAAAAGGAAGACATAATAACAGACATCAAGGAAATGCAAAAAATCATCAGATCCTACTATAAAAGCCTATACTAAACAAAACTGGAAAATCTGGATGAAATGAACAATTTTCTAGACAATACCAGGTACCAAAGTTAAATCAGGATCAGATAAACAATCTAAGTAGTCCTGTAACCCCTAAAAAATACAAGCAGTCATTAATAGTCTCCCAACAAAAAAAAGTCCAGGACCAAAGGGTTTAGTGCAAAGTTCTATAAGACCATCAGAGAAAAACCTAATACCAATACTCTCCAAACTATTCCTCAAAATAGAAACAAAAGCATTTCATTTTACGAAGCTAAAATTACTCTGATACCTAAACCACACAAAGATCCAGCAAAGAAAGATAATTTCAGACCAATTTCCCTTATGAGTATCAATGAGAAATACTCAATAAAATTCTTGCAAAGGGAATCCAAGAACACATCAAAACAACTATTCATCATGATCAAGTACACTTCATCCCAGGGAAGAAGGAATGGTTCCATATGCAGAAATCCATCAACATAATCCACTATATAAACAAACTCAAAGAAAAAACACATGATCATTTCATGATATACTGAGAAAACATTTAACAAAATCCAATACCACTTCACAATAAAAGTCTTGGAAAGATTAGGAATTCAAAGCCCATGACTAAACATAGTAAAAGCAATATACAGGAAACTAGGAGCCACAATCAAACTAAATAGAGAGAATCTTGAAGCCATCCCACTAAAATCAGGGACTAGACAAGGCTGTCCACTCTCTCTGTACCTATTTAATATAGTACTGAAAGTCCTAGGTAGAGCAAGCAGACAACAAAAGGAGGTCAAACTGATACAAATTGGAAAGAAAGAAGTCAAAATATCACTATTGGCAAATGATATGATAGTATATGTAAGTGATCCCCATAATTCTACCACAGAACTCCTAAACATGATAAACAACTTCATCAAAGTGGCTGGATATAAAATTAACTCAAACAAACAATTGGTATTCCTCTACTCAAAGGATATACAGACTGAGAAAGACATTAGGGAAACAACCCTTAAAAATAGTCGCAAATTATATAAAATACCTTGGTGTGACTCTAACTAAGCAAGTGAAAGATCCGCATTACAATAACTTCAAGTCTCTGAGGAAAGAAACTGAAGATCTCAGAAGATGGAAAGATTTCACATGCTCATGGACTGGCGGGATTAATATTCTAAAATTGGCCATCTTGCTGAACACAATCTACAGATTTAATGCAATCCCCATCAAATTCCAACTCAATTCTTCATAGCGTCAGAAAGAGCCATTTGCAAATAAATCAGGAATAACAAAAACCAGGATAGTGGAAACTATTCTCAACAATTAAAGAACTTCTGATGGATTCACCATCCCTGAACTCAAGATGTACTACAGAGCAATCAAGAAAAAAACTGTATGGTATTGATACAGAGACAGGCAGATAGATCAAGAGAATATAATTGTAGACCCAGAAATGAACCCACACACCTATGGTCATTTGATCTTTGACAAAGGAGCTTAAACCATCCAGTAGAAAAAAATATAGCATTTACAACAAATTGTGCTGTTTTGACTGGTGGTTAGCATGTAGAAAAACACAAATTGATTCATTCTTTTTTCCCCGCAAAAAGCTCAAGTTCAAGTGGATCAAGAATCTCAACATAAGACCAGATACACTGAAAGAATTAGAAAAGAACATGTGGAAGAACCTCAAGTACAAGGGCACAGGGGAAATTTTCCAGAACATAAAACCAGTAGATTATGCTCTAAGATCAAGAATTGACAAATGGGACCTCATAAAATTGCAAAGCTTCTGTAAGGCAATGGACATTGGCAATAAGACAAAATGGCAACCAACATATTTGTAAAAGATCTTTAGCAATCTTAAATCTGATAGAGGACTTATATCCAATATATACCAAGAACTCGAGAAGCTAGATTCCAGAGAACCAAATATCCCTAGTAAAAACTGAGAATCAGAGCTAAACAAAGAATTCTTCAAATGGCTGAAAAGAACCTAAAAAATGTTCAACAGTATTACTCACCAGGGAAATGCAAATCATAACAATCCTGAGAGTCCACCTCACACCAGTCAGAATGGCTAAGATTAAAACTCAGGTGATAGCAGGTGCTGGCGAGGATGTGGAGAAAGAGGAACACTCCTCCATTGCTGGTGGAATTGCAAGCTGGTACAACCACTCTGGAAACCAGCTTTGGGGTTCCTCAGAAAATTGAGCAAAATACTACTGGAGGACCCTGCTCTACCACTCCTGGACATATACCCAGAGAATTCTCCAGCATGTAATAAGGATACATGCTCCACTATGTTCATAGCTGCCTTGTTTATAATAGCCAAAAGCTGGAAAGAGCCCAGATGTCCCACCACAGAGGAAGAGATACAGAAAATGTGGTACATTTCAACAATGGAGTGCTAGTCAGATATCAAAAACAATGAATTCATGAAATTCTTAGACAAATGGATGAAACTAGAAAATATCATCTTGAATGAGGTAACCCAATCAAAAAAGAACACACATGATATACACTCACTGATAAATGGATATTAGCACAGAATCTCAAAACAGAGAAAAAGTATGGAGCATAAACTGAAGGAAAGACCATCCAGAGACTGCCCCACCTGTGGATCCATCCCATATAGAGTCACCAAACCCAGACACTATTATGAATGCCAACAAGTGCTTGCTGACAGAAGCCTAATATAGCTGTCTCCTAAGAGCCTTGCCAGTACATGATAAATACAGCAGTAGATGCTCTCAGCTAACCATTGGACTGTGCACAGGGTCCCCAACGGTGGAACTTGAGAAAGAACCCAAGGAGCTGAAGGGGTGTGCAGCTCCATAGGTGGAACAACAATATGAACAAACCAGTACCCCCAGAGCTCCCAGGGACTAAAGCACCAACCAAGAGTATACATGGAGGGAACCATTGCTCCTGCCACATATGTAGCAGAGGATGGCCTTCTCAGACATCAATGAAAGGAGAGGCCTTTGGTCCTGTGAATGCTCAATGCCTCAGTATAATGGAATGCCAGGACAGAGAAGTGGGAGTGGGTGGTTTGGAGAGCAAGGGGAGGGGTGATGGGATAGAGAGTTTTCATAGGGGAAAGGAGGAAAGGAAATAACATTTGAAATGTAAATAATAATAAAAAATATATCTAATAAAAAAAAACTCAGGTGATAATACCGGTTCTGGAGGATGTAGAGAAAGCCTCCATTGCTGCTAGGATTGCAAACTGGTACAACCACTCTGCAAATCAATCTGGAGGTTCCTCAGAAAATTGGAATTAGGTCTACCTAAAGACCCAGCTATACTACTATTGGGAATATACCTCAAAAAATGCCCCACCAGGCCACAGAGGCAAGTCTTCCACTATGATCAAAGTGGCCTTGTTTGTGATAGCCAGAAGCTGGAAACAACCCATGTCCCACAACAAAAGAATGAATACAGAAAATGTGGTTTCCTTACACAATGTAATACTACTCATCTATTAAGAACAATGACATCCTGAGTTTTGTAGGCGAATGTAAGGAACTAGAAAATATCATCCTGAGTAAGATGACTGAGACCCAAAAGGACATGCATGGTATGTACTCACTAATAAGTGGATATCATCCAAAAACAGTACAGAATACACAAGATAAAGTCTATAGAATTCAAAAAGGTTAACAAAACAAAGTCCTCAAGTGAGGATGTCTCACTCTCACTTGGGAGGGAGAAGAAAGCAATCACAGGAGGGGAGAGGGATGAAGGAACATAAGAAAGAAAGAGGACATGGAACATGATGAGGTGGGGTAAAAGGACTGAAGCCCCGAAGGCCAGTAGAAAGATTGGAAACAGGCATCCTCAGGAGGTAGGATATATGGGGGGAACCCTCCAGAATGTACCAGAGACCTGGGAGGTGATAAACTGTCAGAACTCAAAAGAAGGGACCTTAGATGAAATGCCCTGCAGTCGGAAGAGTGAACTTGTAAAGCCCACTTCCAACAGAAAGACGGGATCCAGAACAGCCTGGGCTACAATACCACATCTCCAGGACCTGCAAGAGGCCAGAGGGGCACCCAGGAGGCCGACTGGGAGGAGTCACTGTGCTCTGGTGAGTCCAGCAGGCCCCGGGCAGGAGCCTTCAGGTATCTGCTTTGGGATCTGAACAGCCTGGGCCACAGCACTCGGTTTCCAGGAAGTGCAAGAGCCTGGTGTGCACCTGGAGGCAGACAGGGAGGACACAGCTTTCTCCGGAGGGTCCGGCCCCACAGAGCTTAGGTTCCAGTCCTGAGGCCTCTGGCAGGAGCCTTCAAATCTCAGCTTCCAGATCCAGAACAACCTGGGCTACAACACCACATCTCCAGGACCTGCAAGAGGCCAGAGGGGCACCCAGGAAGCCGGCTGAGAGGAGTCAGTGTGCTCTGGTAAGTCCAGCAGGCACCAGGTGGGAGCCTTAAGGTGTCTGCTTTGGGATCTGAACAGTATGGGTCACTGCACCCTGTCTTCAGGCAGTGCAGGAGGTCAGCTCTGTACCAGAGGCCAGCTGGGAAGAGGAAGCTTGCAATGGTGAGTCCAGCATTTACAACAAGACCAACTAACACCAGTGAGAACTAGATGGCAAAAGGCAAAAGCAGGAATGTCACTAACAGAAATCAAGGCAATATGGCAGCATCTGAACCCAATTCTCCTTTAACAACATGTCCTGGATACCCCATCACACCAAAAAAAACAAGATTTGGATTTAAAATCACTGGTCATGATGCTGGTACAGGAACACATGAAGGACATACTTAAAGAAATTCAGGAGAAAATGGATCAAGAGTTAGAAGCCCTTACAAGGGAAACACAAAAATCATTGAAAGAAATTCAGGAGAATACAAAAGCAAATAAGGAGGAAAAGCAAAAATCACTTAAAGAACAACAGGAGAACTTTGGTCAACAGGCTGAGGTCATGAAAGAGGAAACACAAAAATCTCTTAAAGAACTACAGGAAAACACAAACAAGCAAATGAAAGAGCTAAGCAAAACCATCCAGGATCTAAAATCAGAAGTAGAAACAACTAAGAAAACTCAAAGGGAGACAACTTTGGAGATAGAAAACGTTTGGAAGAAATCAGGGGACACAGATGCAAATATCAACAATAGAATAAAAGAGATAGAAGAAAGAATCTCAGATGCTGAAGATACCATAGAAACCATGGACTCAACAGTTAAAGAAAATGCAAAATGCAAAACTTGTAACCCAAAACATTCAGGAAATCCAGGACACAATTAGAAGACCAAACCTAAGGATAATAGGCATTGATGAGAGTGAAGATTTGCAACTTAAAGGGCCAGCAAATATCTTCAATAAAATTATGGAAGAAAACGTCCGCCCTTGGAGGAGCCCAGAATATTGTGAGTTGGATCCCAGACAATGAACCATTGGAGTTTGAGTTTTGCTTTTGGTTGTGACTGTCCCATGATATGTTTCCATCTTGAAGGAAGAAACCAGCTAGTGTAAGCCCACAGTAAAGAGACTTTAAATTTTTAAAAGACTTTGAATTTTAAAGATATTGGACATTTTAAAGTGATCAAACTTTTAACATGTAAAGACTGTGGTACTTTTAAAGTAATTTTGATCTTCGGGATGGATAAGAAAGTAAGGGTTGAGACTTAATAGTGATGTGTTTGTGTATCAAGTAGACAAGGGGTCAATTGTACTGGGTGGTTTTGTGTGTCAACTTGACACAGGCTGGAGTTATCACAGAGAAAGGAGCTTCAGTTGGGGAAGTGCCTCCATGAGATCCAGCTGTGGGGCATTTTCTCAGTTAGTGATCAAGTGGGGAGGGCCCCTTGTGGGTGGTACCACTTTGGGCTGGTGATCTTGGGTTCTATAAGAGAGCAGGCTGAGCAAGCCAGGGCAAGCAAGCCAGTAGGAAACATGTCTCCATGGCCTCTGCATCAGCTCCTACTTGAGTTCCAGTCCTGGCTTCCTTTTGTGATGAACAGCAATGCAGAAGTGTAAGCTGAATAAACCCTTTCCTCGCCAAAAAAAAAAAAAAAAAAAAAGAAAGAAAGAAAGAAAGAAAAGAAAAGAAAACTTCCCTAACCTAAAGAGAGACGTGCCAATGAATATACAAGAAGCCTACAGAACTCCAAACAGGCTGGACCAAAACAGAAATACCTCCCGTCACATAATAATCAAAACCCCAAATGTACTAAACAAAGAAAGAATATTAAAGGCAGTAAGAGAAAAAGGCCAAGTAACATATAAAGGAAGACCTATCAGAATCACACCAGACTTCTCACCTGAGACTATGAAAGCTACAAGATCCTGGGCAGATCTCAAGCAGACTCTAAGATAAAAAAAAAATGCCAGCCAAAACTACTATACCCAGCAAAACTCTCAATCTCCATAGATGTAGAAACTAAGATATTCCATGACAAACCAAGTTTACACAATATCTATCCACAAACCCAGCCCTATAAAGGATAATAGGAGGAAAACAGCAATACAAGGAGGAAAACTTCACCCTGGAAAAGCAAGATACTAACCTTCTTTCATCAAACCCAAAAGAAGATAACCAATCAAATTTTAAAAATAACATCAAAAATGACAGGAAGTAATAATCACTATTCATTAATATCTCTTAGCATCAGTGGGCTCAATGCCCCAACAAAAAGACATAGACTAACTGACTGGATACGTAAACAGGACCCTACATTTTGCTGCATACAGGAAACATACCTCAGTATCAAAGACAAACACTACCTTAGAGTAAAAAGCTGGAAGACAATTTTACAAGCAAATGGCCTCAGGAAACAAGCTGGAGTTGCCATTCTAATATCAGATAAAATTGATTTTCAACCCAAAGTCATCAAAAGAGTCTCTGAGGTACACTTCTTGCTAGTCAAAGGAAAAATACAAGAAGAAGAACTCTCAATCCTGAACATCTATGCTCCAAATGCAAGGTCACCCTCTTTCATAAAAGAAACTTTACTAAAGCTCAAAGCACACATTGCACCTAACACAATAATTGTGGGTGACTTCAACACTGCACTTTCCTCAATGGACTGCTCAGGAAAACAGAAACTGAACAGGGACACTGTGAAACTAATTGAAGCTTTGGACCAATTAGATTTAACACACATATATATAGAACATTCTATCCTAAAACAAAAGAATATACCTTTTTCTCAGCACTCAATGGTACCTTCTCCATAATCAACCATATAATTGCTCACAAGACAGACGTCAACAAATATAAGAAGATCGAACTAATCCCATGCCTCCTATCAGATCACTATGGAGTAAAAGTGGTCTTCAATAGCAACAAAAACAACAGAAAAGCCACATATATGTGGAAACTGAACAACATTCTACTCAAGGATACCTTGGTCAAGGAAGAAATAAAGAAAGAAATTAAAGACTTTTTAGAACTTAATGAAAATGAAGACACAACACACCCAAATCTTTGGGACACAATGAAAGCAGTGCTAAGAGGAAAACTCATAGCCCTGCGTGCCTCCAAAAGGAAAATGGAGAGAACATACACTAACAGCTTAATGACACACCTGAAAGCCCTGGAACAAAAAGAAGCTATTTCACCCAGGAGGAGTAGAAGGCAGGAAATCATCAAACTCAGGGCCAAAATCAATCAAGTAGAAACAAAGGAACCATACAAAGAATCAACAAAACCAGGAGCTGGTTCTTTGAGAAAATCAACAAGATAGATAAACCCTTAGCCATACTAACCAAAGGACACAGAGACAGTATACAGATTAACAAACGTAGAAATGAAAAGAGAGATATAACAACAGAAACTGAGGAAATTAAAAAAATCATTAGATCCTACTAGAAAAGCCTATACTCAACACACCTGGAGAATCTGGAGGAAATGGACAGTTTCCTAGACAGATATCTGACACCAAAACTAAATCAGGATCAAATAGATCATATAAACAGTCCCATAACACATGAAGAAATAAAAAAGGGTCATAGAAAGTCTCCCAGCCAAAAAAAAAAAAAAAAAAAAAAAGCACAAGACCAGATGGTTTCAGTGCAGAATTCTATCAGACCTTCATAGCAGACCTAACACCAATACTCTTCAAACTATTCCACAAAATAGAAACAGAAGGAACACTACCCAACTCGTTCTATGAAGCCACAATTACGTTGATACAAAAGCCACACAAAGATCCAACAAAGAAAGAGAACTTCAGGCCAATTTCCCTTATGATTATTGATGCAAAAATACTTAATAAAATTCTTGCCAACCAAATGGAAGAACACATCAAAATGATCATCCACCATGATCAAGTAGGCTTCATCGCAGAGATGCAGGGATGGTTCACTATAAGGAAATCCATCAGTGCTATCCACTGCATAAACAAACTCAAAGAAAAAAAACATATGAACATCTCATTAGATGCAGAAAAAGCATTTGACAAAATTCAGCATCCTTTCATGCTTAAAGTCTTGCAAAGAAGAGGAATTAAAGGCCCATACCTATACATCGTTAAAGCAATATACAGCAAACTGGTAGCCAACATCAAACTAAATGGAGAGAAACTTGAAGCAATCCCACTAAAATCCACATAAAGCCAGACACTCTGAAGCTAATAGAAAAGAAACTGGGGAAGACTCTTGAGGACATCGGTACAGGGAGAAAGTTCCTGAACAGAACACCAATAGCTTATGCTCTAAGATCAAGAATTGACAAATGGGACCTCATAAAATTACAAAGTTTCTGTAAATCAAAGGATGCCATCAAAAGGACAAATCGGCAACCAACAAATTGGGAAAAGATCTTCACCAACCCTACATCAGATAGAGGGCTAATATCCAATATATACAAAGAACTCAAGAAGTTAGACCTCAGAAAACCAAATAACCCTATTAAAAAATGGGGTACAGAGTTAAACAAAGAATTCACACCTGAAGAACTTCAGATGGTGGAGAAACATCTTAAAAAATGCTCAACTTCAATAGTCATCAGGGAAATGCAAATCAAAACAACCCTGAGATTTCACCTTACACGAGTCAGAATGGCTAAGATTAAAAACTCAGGAGACAGCAGATGCTGGCCAGGATGTGGAGAAAGAGGAACACTCCTCCACTGCTTGTGGGGTTGCAAATTAGTACAACCTCTCTGGAAATCAGTCTGGCAGTCCCTCAGAAAACTGGGCATGTCACTTCTGAAAGATCTGGCTATACCACTCCTGGGCATATACCCAGAAGATTCCCCAGCATGTAATAAGGATATATGTTCCACTATGTTCATAGCAGCCCTATTTATAATAGCCAGAAGCTGGAAAGAACACAGGTATCCCTCAACAGAAGAATAGATGCAAAAAATGTGGTATATCTACACAATGGAGTACTATTCAGCCATTAGAAACAATGAATTCATGAAATTCTTAGGCAAATGGATGGAGCTGGAGAACATCATACTAAGTGAGGTAACCCAGTCTCAAAAGATCAATCATGGTATGCACTCACTAATAAGTGGATATTAGCTTGGAAAACTGGAATATGCAAAACATAATCCACACTTCAAATGAGGTACAAAAAGAATGGAGGAGTGGCCCCTAGTTCTGGAAAGACCCAGTGTAGCAGTATAAGACAAAACAGAACAGGGAAGTGGGAAAGGATGGGTAGGAGAACAGAGGGAGGGAAGGGGGCTTATGTGACTTTCGAGGAGTGGGGAACCAGAAAAGGGGAAATCATTTGAAATGTAAATAAAAAATATATTGAGGGTGTGCTCTGGTGAATCCAGCGGGCCCCAGCAGGAGCCGTCGGGCGCCTGCTTTAGGATCTGAAGAGCCTGGGCCACAGCACTCGGTCTCCAGGAAGTGCAGGGGACCTGGTGTGCGCCCAGAGGCAGTCTGGGAGCACACAGCACAGCTAGGTCTAGCTTAGGCTTCAGTCCTGAGGCCTCTGGCGGTAGCCCTCGGACCTCTCCGCTTCCAGATCCAGATCGGCCTGAGCAGCAGCTGCACATCTCCAGGTCCTGAAAGAGGCAGGTGGGGCTTTCGGGCGGCCAGCATGAGAGGTCGGTGTGCTCCAGGGAAACCAGCAGGCCCCAGCAGGAGCCTTCAGGTGTCTGCTTCAGGGTCTGAACAACCAGGACAACAACACCCTGTCTCCAGGCAGTGCAGGAGGTAAGCTGTGCCCCAGAGGCCACCTGGGAAGGGGCAGCTTGCACTGGTGAGTCCAGCATTGACAACACCAACTAACACCAGTGAGAACTAGATGGCAAAAGGCAGACACAGGAACGTCACTAACAGAAATCAAGGCAATATGGCAACATCTGAACCCAGTTCTCCTTTACCAGCATGTCCTGGAAACCCCATCACACCAGTAAAACAAGATTTGGATTTAAAATCACTGGTCATGATGCTGGTACAGGAACACATGAAGGACATACTTAAAGAAATTCAGGAGAAAATGGATCAAAAGTTAGAAGCCCTTGCAAGGGAAACACAAAAATCATTGAAAGAAATCCAGGAGAATACAAAAGCCAAGAATGAGGAAACACAAAAATCACTTAAAGAAATACAGGAGAACTTTGGTCAACAGGCTGCAGTCATGAAAGAGGAAACACAAAAATCTCTTAAAGAATTACAGGAAAGCACAAACAAGCAAGTGAAGGAGCTAAGCAAAACAATCCAGGATCTAAAATCAGAAGTAGAAACAACTAAGAAAACTCAAAGGGAGACAACTTTGGAGATAGAAAGCCTTGGGAAGAAATCAGTGGACATAGATACAAATATCAACAACAGAATACAAGAGATAGAAGAAAGAATCTCAGATGCTAAAGATACCATAGAAACCATGGACTCAACAGTTAAAGAAAATGCAAAGTGCAAAATGCTTGTAATGCAAAATATCCAAGAAATCCAGGACACAATGAGAAGACCAAACCTAAGGATTAAAGGCATAGATGAGAGTGAAGATTTACAGCTTAAAGGGCCAGCAAATATCTTCAATAAAATTATGGAAGAAAACTTCCCTAACCTAAAGAGAGAGATGCCCATGAATATACAAGAAGCCTACAGAACTCCAAACAGACTGGACCAGAACAGAAATACTTCCCGTCACATAATATTAAAAACACCAAATGTACTAAACAAAGAAAGAATATTAAAGGCAGTAAGAGAAAAAGGCCAAGTAACATATAAAGGAAGACCTATCAGAATCACAGCAGACTTTTCACCTGACACTATGAAGGCTAGAAGATCCTGGGCTGATCTCATGCAGACTCTAAGAGAACACAAATGCCAGCCAAAACTACTATATCCAGCAAAACTCTCAATCACCATAGATGGAGAAACTAAGATATTCCATGACAAAACCAAGTTTACCCAATATCTATCCACAAACCCAGCCCTACAAAGGATAATAGGTGGAAAACACCAATACAGGGAGGGAAACTTCACCCTGGAAAAAGCAAGATAGTAACCTTTCATCAAACTCAAAAGAAGTTAACCAATCAAATTTAAAAAATAACGTCAAAAATGACAGGAAGTAACAATCACTATTCCTTAATATCTCTTAACATCAATGGACTCAATGCCCCAATAAAAGGACATAGACTAACTGACTGGATACGTAAACAGGACCCTACATTTTGCTGCTTACAGGAAACACACCTAAGGGTCAAAGACAAACACTACCTTAGAGTAAAAGGCTGGAAGACAATTTTACAAGCAAATGGTCTCAGGAAACAAGCTGGAGTAGCCATTTTAATATCAGATAAAATTGACTTTCAACCCAAAATCATCAAAAGAGACCTTGAGGGACACTTCTTGCTGGTCAAAGGAAAAATACAAGAAGAACTCTCAATCCTGAACATCTATGCTCCAAATGCAAGGGCACCCACTTTCTTAAAGAAACTTTATTATAGCTCAAAGCACACATTGCACCTAACACAATAATTGTGGGTGACTTTAACACTGCTCTTTCCTCAATGGACCGATCAGGAAAACAGAAACTAAACAGGGACATAACGAAATTAATTGAAGCTTTGGACCAATTAGATTTAACAGATATATATATATAGAACATTCTATCCTAAAGCAAAAGAATATACCTTTTTCTCAGCACCTCATGGTACCTTCTCCAAAATCAACCATATCGTTGGTCACAAGACAGACCTCAACAAATATAAGAAGATCGAACTAATCCCATGCCTCCTATCAGATCACTATGGAGTAAAAGTGGTCTTCAATAGCAACAAAACAACAGAAAACCCACATACACGTGGAAATTGAACAATATGCTACTCAATGATACCTTGGTCAAGGAAGAAATAAAGAAAGAAATTAAAGACTTTTTAGAACACAATGAAAATGAAGACACAACATACCCAAATCTATGGGACACAATGAAAGCAGTGCTAAGAGGAAAACTCATAGCCCTGAGTGCCTCCAAAAAGAAAATGGAGAGAGCATACATAACCAGCTTAATGACACACCTTAAAGCCCTGGAACAAAAAGAAGCTATTTCACCCAGGAGGAGTAGAAGGCAGGAAATCATCAAACTCAGGGCTGAAATCAATCAGGTAGAAACAAAGAGAACCATACAAAGAATCAACAAAACCAGGAGCTGGTTCTTTGAGAAAATCAACAAGATAGATAAACCCTTAGCCAGACTGACCAAAGGGCACAGAGAAAGTATCCAAATTAACAAACTTAGAAATGAAAAGGGAGATATAACAACAGAAACTGAGGAAATCCAAAAAATCATCAGATCCTACTACAAGAGCCTGTACTGAACACAACTGGAGAATCTGGAGGAAATGGACAATTTCCTTGACGGATACCAAATACCAAAATTAAATCAGGACCAAATAGATCATCTAAACAGTCCCATAATGCCTAAAGAAATTGAAGGAGTCATAGAAAGTCTTCCAACCAAAAAAAGCACAGGACCAGATGGTTTCAGTGCAGAATTCTATCAGACCTTCAAAGAAGAGTTAACACCAATACTCTTCAAATTATTCCACAAAATAGAAACAGAAGGAACACTACCCAATTCCTTCTATGAAGCCACAATTACGCTGATACCAAAACCACACAAAGATCCAACAAAGAAAGAGAACTTCAGACCAATTTCCCTTATGAACATCGATGCAAAAATACTCAATAAAATTCTTGCCAACCGAATCCAAGAACACATCAAAATGATCATCCACAATGATCAAGTAGGCTTTATCCCGGGAATGCAGGGTTGGTTCAATATACGGAAATCCATCAATGCAATCCACTACATAAACAAACTCAAAGAAAAAAACCACATGGTCATTTCATTGGATGCTGAAAAAGCTTTTGACAAAATTCACCATCCTTTCATGCTTAAAGTCTTGGAAAGAACAGGAATTCAAGGCCCATACCTAAACATAGTAAAAGCAATATACAGCAAACCAGTAGCCAGAATCAAACTAAATGGAGAGAAACTTGAAGCAATCCCACTAAAATCAGGGACTAGACAGGGCTGCCCCCTTTCTCCTTATCTTTTCAATATTGTACTTGAGGTACTAGCTCAGGCAATTCGACAACATAAGGAGGTCAAAGGGATACAAATTGGAAAGGAAGAAGTCAAACTATCATTATTTGCAGATGACATGATAGTCTACCTAAGTGACCCAAAAAACTCCACTAGAGAACTCCTACAGCTGATAAACAACTTCAGCAAAGTGGCAGGTTACAAAATCAACTCAAGCAAATCAGTGGCCTTCCTATACTCAAAGGATAAGCAGGCTGAGAAAGAAATTAGGGAAATGACCCCCTTTACAATAGCCACTAATAGTATAAAGTATCTTGGGGTGACTCTTACCAAACATGTGAAAGATCTGTATGACAAGAACTTCAAGACTCTGAAGAAGGAAATGGAAGAAGACCTCAAAAAATGGGAAAAGCTCCCATGCTCATGGATCGGTAGAATCAATATAGTTAAAATGGCCATTTTGCCAAAAGTAATCTACAGATTCAATGCAATACCCATCAAAATCCCAACTCAATTCTTCACAGAGTTAGAAAGAGCAATTATCAAATTCATCTGGAACAACAAAAAACCCAGGATAGCTAAAACTATTCTCAGCAACAAAAGAAAGTCTGGGGGAATCAGTATCCCTGACCTTAAGCAATACTACAGAGCAATAGTGTTAAAAACTGCATGGTATTGGTACAGTGACAGGCAGAAGGATCAATGGAACAGGATTGAAGATCCAGAAATGAACCCACACACCTATGGCCACTTGATCCTCGACAAAGAGGCTGAAAACATCCAATTGAAAAAAGATAGCCTTTTCAACAAATGGTGCTGGTTCAACTGGAGGTCAGCATGCAGAAGAATGCGAATTGATCCATCCTTGTCTCCTTGTACTAAGCTCAAATCCAAATGGATCAAGGACCTCCACATAAAGCCAGACACTCTGAAGTTAATAGAAAAGAAACTGGGGAAGACCCTTGAGGACATCGGTACAGGGAGAAAGTTTCTGAACAGAACACCAATAGCGTATGCTCTAAGATCAAGAATTGACAAATGGGACCTCATAAAATTACAATGTTTCTGTAAGGCAAAGGACACCATCAAGAGGACAAATCGGCAACCAACAAATTGGGAGAAGATCTTCACCAATCCTACATCAGATAGAGGGCTAATATCCAGTATATATAAAGAACTCAAGAAATTAGACTCCAGAAAACCAAACAACCCTATTAAAAATGGGGTACAGAGTTAAACAAAGAATTCTCACCTGAAGAACTTCGGATTGCGGAGAAGCATCTTAAAAAATGTTCAACTTCATTGGTCATTAGGGAAATGCAAATCAAAAGAACCCTGAGATTTCACCTTACACCAGTCAGAATGGCTAAGATTAAAAATTCCGGAGATAGCAGGTGTTGGAGAGGGTGTGGAGAAAGAGGAACACTCCTCCACTGCTGGTGGGGTTGCAAATTGGTACAACCACTCTGGAAATCAGTCTGGCGGTTCCTCCGAAAACTGGGCACCTCACTTCCAGAAGATCCTGCTATACCACTCCTGGGCATATACCCAGAGGATTCACCACCATGTAATAAGGATACATGCTCTACTATGTTCATAGCAGCCCTATTTATAATTGCCAGGTGCTGGAAAGAATCCAGGTATCTCCCCCAACAGAAGAGTGGATGCAAAAAATGTGGTATATCTACACAATGGAGTACTATTCAGCCATTAGAAACAGTGAATTCATGAAATTCTTAGGGAAATGGATGAAGCTAGAGAACATCATACTAAGTAAGGTAACCCAGACTCAAAAGATGAATCATGGTATGCACTCACTAATAAGTGGATATTAACCTAGAAACCTGGATTACCCAAAACATAATCTACACATCAAATGAGGTACAAGAAGACAGGAAGAATGGCCCCTTGTTCTGGAAAGACTCAATGAAGCAGTATTCAGCAAAACCAGAACGGAGAAGTGGGAAGGGGTGGGTTGGAGGACAGAGGGAGAGAAGGGGGCTTACGGGACTTTTTGGGAGTGGGGGGGCTAGGAAAGGGAAAATCGTTTGAAATGTAAATAAAAAATATACCGAATAAAAAAATTAAAAAAAAATATCGAATAAAATTAAAAAAAAAACTGCATGGTATTGGCACAGTGACAGACAAGTGGACCAATGGAATAGAATTGAAGATCCAGAAATGAATCCACACACCTATGGTCACTTGATCTTCGACAAAGGAGCCAAAAACATCCAGTGGAAAAAAGATAGCCTTTTCAACAAATGGTTCTGGTTCAATTGGAGGTCAGCATGCAGAAGAATGCGAATTGATCCATTCTTATCTCCACATACTAAACTTCACTCCAAGTGTGTCAAGGACCTCCATGTAAAACCAGACACACTGAAACTAATAGAAAAGAAACTGCGGAAGACCCTTGAGGACATGGGCAGAGGGGAAAAGTTCCTGAACAGATCACCAATAGCTTATGCTCTAAGATCAAGAATTGACAAATGGGACCTCATAAAATTACAAAGTTTCTGTAAGGCAAAGGACACTGTTAAAAGGACAAAACGGCAACCATCAAATTGGGAAAGGATATTCACCAACCCTACATCTGATAGAGGGCTAATATCCAATATATACAAAGAACTCAAGAAGTTAGACCCCAGGGAACTAAATAACCCTATTAAAAAATGGGGTACAGATCTAAACAAAGAATTTTCACCTGATGAAATTCGGATGGCCGAGAGGCACCTTAAGAAGTGCTCAACATCATTAGTCATTAGGGAAATGCAAATCAAAACAACCCTGAGATTTCACCTTACACCAGTCAGAATGGCTAAGGTCAAAAACTCAGGAAACAGCAGCTGTTGGCAAGGATGTGGAGAAAGAGGAACACACCTCCACTGCTGGGTGGGGCTGTAAGATGGTACAACCACTTTGGAAATCAGTCTGGCGGTTCCTCAGAAAACTGGACATGACACTTCTGGAGGACCCTGCTATACCTCTCCTGGGCATATACCCAAAGGATTCCCCGGCATGCAATAAAGTCACATGCTCCATTATGTTCATAGCAGCCTTATTTATAATAGCCAGAAGTTGGAAAGAACCCAGATGCCCCTCAAAGGAGGAATGGATACAGAGAATGTGGTATATTTACACAATGGAATACTACTCAGCAATTAGAAACAATGAATTCATAAAAATTTTAGGCAAATGGTTTGATCTGGAAAATATCATCCTAAGTGAGGTAACCCAATCACAAAAGAATACACATGGAATGCAATCTCTGATAAGTGGATATTAATTAGCTCAGAAGCTCTGAATACCCAAGGCACAAATCGCATAACAAATGACTCCCATGAAGAAGTATGGATAGGGTCCTGATCCAGGAAAGGATTGATCTAGCATTGGAGGGGAATATAAGGACAGAGAAAAAGGAGGGGGGTGATTGCAGAATCGATGGAGAAAAGAAGGTTTATGGGACATATGGGGAGGGGGCATCTGGGAAAGGGGAAATCATTTGGAATGTAAACAAAGAATATAGAAAATAAAAATATTTTAAAAATCAAAAATAAAAGTAAATTTAATAATCCATCCGCATACATCTAATTTCTTATAATATTATTATATCCACCTTTTCCCCTTTTAGACCCCTTCCATTTATCTAAACAAAGAAAGGATAGAAAAGAGGAAAGAAAAGCTAGTAATATCTGAGTCTAAGTTCTCTATTTAATTTCCTCACTGTTCAAAATTGCAACCATTTCCACATTATCCCTTAAAATGAATCCATAATTCATAAAATAACCAAAGCCAGACACCCAAATTTAAGGGATTGAGGAAATGCTTTTCCATGACTGCTTACTGCTGAACTGGGGTGAATAAATCCTTTTTTACTTTTAAGGAGTAGGGAGGGACAAGAAAATTACCAAAAAACAATGATTATACTTAAGAAAGCTATTTGTAACATTTGTTGTCCAGTCTCTATATGCTGAGATAGCTCAAGGCAGGGCTTAACTGAAGTCTGGACAGGAACTATCTGAAAGGCTGGATGAACCAAGTGTCATTGGGGATTAGAAGCCTTTCCTGAAGCTGTTTTGGAAACAAGTCCCTAGAAACAGTATTAGGTGAGGTAGAAGCAGGCAGAGATCTAAAACAGCAGGTCATTTAAGCATCCTCGGGGGTGAATATTGTCAGAGCTGCATCTTAGAATTTTATTCTGTAATATATAAGTATTGCAACTAATTTTAGCTCTATCAAGTTATTTGCATGGATTGTGCAAGGTGCACAAATCAGTTAAGGATGAATATTTGCTCCTTCTTTGAACAGGTGAACATTTTTATGAGATAATTTGATCAATAACCAAATTGTAATAAATCTTCATTCATGCCATATGAATGCTGGTGTGATGAATTTTGAGGATTTTGTAATCAACAAGATTTATTGGCTATGTATAGCTAAAGTTTTTGCTAGCGACATCTACATGTCTGCCACACAACCTCCAGTAGGATCTGTGTGACAAGTTCTACAGACTGAGGTGACTGACCTCAACAGGGGGAGGTCTCCTGGAACCAGTTGTGGAACTCTTCACCAGAGAAAAAATATTGAGCCATAGTTTTCTTGGTAACTTATCTGTCTTATGTTTTCTATTCCTTTTTCTATTTACTGGATGTTCCTGATTGCCTAGGCTAAGATCTTAAGCAAGAAGAATGGGTCCAAAACTGTCCCTTGAGATGACCTCATCTCCAGGAAAATCAGCACTTCACTTTATAAGTCATGTGTAAGATAGTATTGATAAATGTAAACTTTGGAAATGACTGCTCATGTGTCATCAGAAGTAGGGTTTGCTACATTGTTTTTAAAAAGCCTTAAATAAAAAGAATTAAAAGTTTAAAATTATGCTTTGACGATTTACAGAAAAACAGGAACTACAAGTTAAACAGTAACTGATCATAAAAATTCATTAGTTTATTCTTGGATATTTGCCATCTAGCCATAGGTGATTTTTATATTTTGACGTACCAAACTTTCATAATACTGTTTGTTCTACTTGGCTGTCTTTATTGGAAACACCCTTTTGAAGTTCTAATACTTGGATGATTTTGTATTTTGTATTTTGTATTTTATATTTTGCTGACCCAATGATTATTGCAATACCCATTCTGTTGTACTGCTTCACTAAACATAGCTTTTCAGTGTTTTAATACCTGTTTCTCTATGCATAAAAACCCTTGCTTGAGAGCTGCAAAATACACTCAGATTCAAACTGCCTCTGTCTTTGTTTGTTTGTCACAGCTGAATCCTTACCCACCTGCTTCAAGAACCCATATCCCAGGGACCCCCCCAATCCCAGCTGGGGTGGTCTGTGGAATATGTCTCAGTCAATTTCATGACTGTTCCCATGTAGAGGGATCAGCAGTTCAAGTTATCTGTCTTGTTTTGTCTTAAACTTTCCTTTCCTGACTGAAGCCAAGATCTTAATATCCTTTCCCCTAATAAACTTCATTTTTAAAAGGTAATTATGCATCAGCTTCATTCTAGTATTAACAGGATGCTTAGTCTGTATTAACAAATCAAGAGACTACTGAAAGTGACTTTTTAATATAGGAGTCCACAGAGCAGGAGGTCAGCATAGATGTTAAACGATGGTCCTGAAGAAATGGTACAGGAGTAAAAAGCACTAGAGGATCTTGCAAAGAAAATGTATTTAGTTCCATGCACCCACATGGGAACTCACAACCATCTAGTTTCAGGGGATATGAAACCCTCTTTTGTCTCTATGGTCGCTACAATATGCATTATGAACAGACACACATGAAGGCTAAACACTTATGCATATAAAATCAAAATAAATAAGTGAATTTTTAAAATATAATCCATGATCACAAGTAAGTTCTGCTCCTTTAACCTATAGCCTGATTCTCCAAGAATAACATGGCCCAAGACTTTAGCATCACTGACTCCATGATGGAATGCCATTTAGGCTGTAATTCTCAGTACATGGATTGTACCACCTGCCAAAAATGAAAGCAAAGGCCTAATTGATCAAAGTCTACAGTTATGGGAAATCTCTAAAGGTACTAACCTTGCTGTTTTACTTCTGTGGTTCCACTTCTGGCTAACTGTTCTTGTTAATTGAGTTATGTCAAAACAGAACATGGGTTTTGTGCTTAAATGTTCACCTTGAGAATGTCTGAGGCTACACTTTGATCACAAACACCCAGTACAGTTGCTGATCAGCTAATAAAGATGTTCTATCTTAACCAATGTCCAAGACTTCTCTAGTGAAACCCTACAACACTGGTCACTACAATCTTCACATTCTTCTAGCATGGCCTCCAATCTTAAGTTGTTTCATGGTGCAAAATATAATCTAGTTAATATCTTGGGTCTTGAGAATACCTCCTTTTCTGTTTATGTTCTTGGTCACATGGTGGACTGCCATTTTTCAAGTCTTAGAGCTACAAGACCAGTAGCCATTAGCTACTAGTGGAAACAGGGGCCTAGTGCCTCCTGCTCATTTGTGACTTATGATGAGCTCTAAAACTAACTCATACTGAAAATCAACAACTTTAATGTACAGCTTAATGTACAACTTCCTCATTTTCTTTCATTTCTGTTGGATTTTCAAATTGACTTTTAACTTTTTATTCAACCTAGCAATTTATAACTCTTTTAGCATAAGATAGATGTTTTGGACAAGTATCTAAAAGCATCAGGTTATCTTGATATGCTATGGTATTTGTTAATTGCTGTTTTAGTGGGTTTCTGAGTTAGCCTTCTTGTACAAAGAATAAAGCAGCATCTGACTGCAGTTAGCATTCTAGCTATAATTATTAGGGAGGTTATGTCTGAAGTCATCAACCCTTTCTGCTCTTCATACTAACCTCTTTGTCAGTGTTAAGTGGATCATGTCCTTATGTATGTGTGCTAAGTGTTCTTAAAGACCTCATCCATAACAGCTTCCTTCTCTGTCCTTTACCACTATGCATCTCTTTGACTAACACATAGAAATTGTTGCTCAGATTATTATTTTGAAATTCCCATAGCACAAGTTTTTTTTTTTTTTTTTACTAAGACATGTAACGCAACAATTTTCAACCTCTGGGTCACAACTCCTTTGGGGTAGTCAAAAGACCCTTTCACAAAATTCACCTAAAAAAGACCACTGATAATGTCAGATATTTACACTATGATTCAAAACAGTAGCAAAATTACAATTATGAGGCATCAATGAAAATAAATTTATAGATAGGGGTCACTACACCATGAGGAACTGTATTAAAGGGTCACAGTATGAAGCAGATTGAAAACTGCAGGCATAACACATAATATGACTGTAGTCATTTATTTGCCTATTGGCTTCCCTTACTGTTATCTTAGACTGAACTTTGCCTTTTTAGAGAAACTGAAAAAGATAAGTAAATAATATTGACCTGGCTAATTTTAGCTCAAGTACTATAAATATCACCTTATCTCTATCTGCAGCCAAAGTAGAATCTGTAATCTGTCTGTCTGTGAGTTATCTGCTTGGTCCATGCATTCATGACAGGTGTTGAATGCTTAAAATGAATGCTGTGATAAATTTGTGAGTAGACAAGAATGCTGAGGTCATCAGGATGTATTTTCTAACACATTGGCAGCCCAATTCTCAGTGTGTGTATTTCTTCACATTTAAAAGTATTAGCTTATAGAACTATTTTTACAAAAACCATGCTTCTTATGATCCTTTCTGGGCTAAGACTTTTTTGCATTGGATTGGCATGGTAATGGCTGGGTTTTAGTCTCAACAAACAAGAAAGCTATTCCACCCAATTGGATTAAAGGCTTTGTAACAAGAACCCAGATCTTAGCACAACTGATACCATGATGGATATATACCACATTACAATCATTCAGACCTTAATATTCAGCATGCAGATAGCACTGCCAATCAAAAAGAAAACAAGTTCTAATCCACCAAAGGCCATAGTTGTGGGAAAGTCTTAAAATATTCTGACCTCAAGTTTTAGCCTTTGTAGCATGGCTTTTGTGCTTAATACCTCACCATGGGAAAGATTCAGAGCTATAATGGAACCCAAACACACAGTGTACACTATAAAGCTATATATATATATATATATATATATATATATATATATATATATATATATATGCTAATAAAGACTTTCTATTGGCTTAAATCTATACACATATCCATTCCTTTGTGACACCATCCACCTACCCACAGAATCTCTCTCTTCCAGAAACCCACAGCTGCTACTCTAGGTTCATGTAGGGCATGTCCATCCCACTTCCTGTCCTCCCTTCTGGACTCTCAATTTACATTTAGTCCTGCTGCACCTTGCTTGACAGGAACCCTCCTCCCAAATTACCTCTATCCCCCTGAGATTGGGTCTCCTATTACGGTGCAAATGCCAGGGTCTCCCTAGTTCTTTCTGGAAGCTCCTCTTTGAAGTTCCTTCAAGCCTATATCCATCCTTCTTTGACTTCCTCACTGGCCTCCAGTATAGTTCTCTACCAGAGACTCCACAGTCACCACACTTGGCTGAGATTCAGGGACCCAACTGATGCTACACTTGGCTAGATCCCAGAGTGGACAACAGCAACCGATAAATGGAATATCCACCCAATAAATGTAAGTCTATATATCTACACCAACAAAGACTACAAACAGCATAAATCCAGATGCCTTAGACCCAGTACAAAAATACAAAAGCAAACAGTCAAGAGAACACGTGTACTCTAGATGCAACCTTATGTGTAAGGCCTTGTGAAAAACAATTTATCTGAAGCACAACACAAGGATTTGAAATTAGAAATTATGAATATGTCCAAAGACCTTAAAAAGGTTTAAATAAATGCCTTAATAAAAAGACCATAAAAATATGAGTAAACAATTATATGAAATTTTTAAAAAATTGAAAGTAAATGAAAGTAAATTTTAACAAAGAAATACAATCCAAAAAAAGGAATAAAATGAAAAATGAAAAACTCAGCATAAGATGTAAAGAAACAAAGGAGACTATTTCAGCCACTGAAAACAGAATAACAATAAATGGATAGCTCCTTCAAAGAAAATGTTAAATCTTTAAAATTCCAGAACAAAATAGCCCCGAAATCTGAGGCAATATGAAAAAAAAAAAAAAACAAATTTAAGAATGGAAGAAAACAGGACCAACTAGACCATCTAAACAGTCCCATAATGCCTAAAGAAATAGAAGGAGTCATAGAAAGTCTTCCAACCAAAAAAAGCACAGGACCAGATGGCTTCAGTGCAGAATTCTACCAGACCTTCAAAGAAGAGTTAACACCAATACTCTTCAAACTATTCCACAAAATAGAAACAGAAGGAACACTACCCAATTCCTTCTACGAAGCCACAATTACGCTGATACCAAAGCCACACAAAGATCCAACAAAGAAAGAGAACTTCAGACCAATTTCCCTTATGAACATCGATGCAAAAATACTCAATAAAATTCTTGCCAACCGAATCCAAGAACACATCAAAACGATCATCCACCATGATCAAGTAGGCTTTATCCCGGGAATGCATGGTTGGTTCAATATACGGAAATCCATCAATACAATCCACTACATAAACAAACTCAAAGAACAAAACCACATGGTCATTTCATTGGATGCTGAAAAAGCATTTGACAAAATTCAGCATCCCTTCATGCTTAAAGTCTTGGAGAGAACAGGAATTCAAGGCCCATACCTAAACATAGTAAAAGCAATATACAGCAAACCGGTAGCCAGCATCAAACTAAATGGAGAGAAACTTGAAGCAATCCCACTGAAATCAGGGACCAGACAAGGCTGCCCCCTTTCTCCTTATCTTTTCAATATTGTACTTGAGGTACTAGCTCGGGCAATTCGACAACATAAGGAGGTCAAAGGGATACAAATTGGAAAGGAAGAAGTCAAACTATCATTATTTGCAGACGACATGATTGTCTACCTAAGTGACCCAAAGAACTCCACTAGAGAGCTCCTACAGCTGATAAACAACTTCAGCAAAGTGGCAGGTTATAAAGTCAACTCAAGCAAATCAGTGGCCTTCCTATACTCAAAGGATAAGCAGGCTGAGAAAGAAATTAGGGAAATGACCCCCTTCACAATAGCCACAAACAGTATAAAGTATCTTGGGGTGACTCTTACTAAACATGTGAAAGATCTGTATGACAAGAACTTCAAGACTCTGAAGAAGGAAATGGAATAAGACCTCAAAAAATGGGAAAACCTCCCATGCTCATGGATCGGTAGAATCAATATAGTTAAAATGGCCATTTTGCCTAAAGCACTATACAGATTCAATGCAATACCCATCAAAATCCCAACTCAATTCTTCACAGAGTTAGAAAGAGCAATTATCAAATTCATCTGGAACAACAAAAAACCCAGGATAGCTAAAACTATTCTCAGCAACAAAAGGAAATGTGGGGGAATCAGTATCCCTGACCTCAAGCAATACTACAGAGCAATAGTGTTAAAAACTGCATGGTATTGGTACAGTGACAGGCAGGAGGATCAATGGAACAGGATTGAAGATCCAGAAATGAACCCACACACCTATGGCCACTTGATCCTCGACAAAGAGGCTGAAAACATCCAATGGAAAAAAGATAGCCTTTTCAACAAATGGTGCTGGTTCAACTGGAGGTCAGCATGCAGAAGAATGCGAATTGATCCATCCTTGTCTCCTTGTACTAAGCTCAAATCCAAATGGATCAAGGACCTCCACATAAAGCCAGACACTCTGAAGCTAATAGAAAAAAAACTGGGGAAGACCCTTGAGGACATCGGTACAGGGAGAAAGTTCCTGAACAGAACACCAATAGCGTATGCTCTAAGAGCAAGAATTGACAAATGGGACCTCATAAAATTACAAAGTTTCTGTAAGGCAAAGGACACCATCAAGAGGACAAATCGGCAACCAACAAATTGGGAAAAGATCTTCACCAATCCTACATCAGATAGAGGGCTAATATCCAATATATATAAAGAACTCAAGAAGTTAGACTCCAGAAAACCAAACAACCCTATTAAAAAATGGGGTACAGAGTTAAACAAAGAATTCTCACCTGAAGAACTTCGGATGGCGGAGAAGCATCTTAAAAAATGCTCAACTTCATTAGTCATTAGGGAAATGCAAATCAAAACAACCCTAAGATTTCATCTTACACCAGTCAGAATGGCTAAGATTAAAAATTCAGGAGACAGCAGGTGTTGGAGAGGGTGTGGAGAAAGAGGAACACTCCTCCACTGCTGGTGGGGTTGCAAATTGGTACAACCACTCTGGAAATCAGTCTGGCGGTTCCTCCGAAAACTGGGCACCTTACTTCCAGAAGATCCTGCTATACCACTCCTGGGCATATACCCAGAAGACTCCCCACCATGTAATAAGGATACATGTTCTACTATGTTCATAGCAGCCCTATTTGTAATTGCCAGATGCTGGAAAGAACCCAGGTATCCCTCAACAGAAGAGTGGATGCAAAAAATGTGGTATATCTACACAATGGAGTACTATTCAGCCATTAGAAACAATGAATTCATGAAATTCTTAGGCAAATGGATGGAGCTAGAGAATATCATACTAAGTGAGGTAACCCAGACTCAAAAGGTGAATCATGGTATGCACTCACTAATAAGTGGATATTAACCTAGAAAACTGGAATACCCAAAACATAATCCACACATCAAATGAGGTACAAGAAGAAAGGAGGAGTGGCCCCTGGTTCTGGAAAGACTCAGTGAAACAGTATTCAGCAAAACCAGAACGGGGAAGTGGGAAGGGGTGGGTGGGAGGACAGGGGAAGAGAAGGGGGCTTGCGGGACTTTCGGGGAGTGGGGGGGCTAGAAGAGGGGAAATCATTTGAAATGTAAATAAATTATATCGAATAATAAAAAAAAAGGAAAAAAAAGAATGGAAGAAAATTTATTTCTAGTCTTATCTGCACTGAGATCAAGTTTTAAGCTGTATACCAATAAAATTGTATGTACTTATATTAAAAAAAATAAAAATAAAAATAAATCAACAAAACTAAGAGCTGGTTCATTGAGAAAATCAACTAGGTAAACACACCTTTAGCCAAACTAACTAGAGAGCATAATGACAGTATCCAAATTAAAAAAATCAGAAATGGAAAGGTAGATAGCATATGTTGTTGAAGAACTAAAGAAAGAGAAACACTTCTACATTACTGGTCTGATTGCAAACTGGTATGACCACTGTGCAAATCAATCCTCAGAAAATTGGAAATAGATTTACCTGAACACCCAGCTATACCACTTTAGGGCATATGACCAAAAGATGACCCACAGGGCACATGCTCCACTATGTTCATAGTGGCCTTGTTTGTGATTGTCAGAAGCTGGAAACAACCCATATGCTCTACAACAGAAGAATGGATACTGAAAATGTGGTTCATTTACACAATGAAATACTACTCAGCTATTAAGAGCGATGACATTATGAGTTTTGCAGGCAAATGGCTGGAAGTGGAAAATATCATTCTGCATGAGGTAACTCAGACCCAAAAGAACATACACAGTATGTACTCACTAATAAGTGGATATCAGCCAAAAATGTACATAATATCTGGGATACAATCCACAGAACTCAAGGTTAACAAGCAGAAGGGTCCAAGTGAGGATGTTTCAATCCCACTTGGGAGGCAGAAGTCAACAATCACAGGAGGCAGAGGGAGGGAGGGACCTAGGTGGGAGAGGGGAGAGGGAGAGGGAAGGAGGAATATGATCAGGTATGGGGGAGACAAGAGAGAAGTCCTGAGGGCCAGCAGAATAAATAAATGGAAATATGCAGCCTTGTGGGTGGGAGGTGGAGGAGGGACTCTGTAGAAAGTACCAGACACCTGGGAGGTGAGAGACTCTCAGGACTCAAAAGGAGGGACATTGGATGAAATGCCAAACAGTGGGGAAAGGGAATTCATAGAGTCCACCTCCAGTAGAAAGACTGGGCATGAAGTGGAGGGATAGGGTTGTCATCTCACAGTCAAAAACTCTGACCTAGGATTTTTCCTGTATAAAAGAAATGCAGGAACAAAAATGGAGACGAGACTGAGGGAAAAGTGGTTCCAAGACTCCTCTAAATGGGAGACTCTAAGTCCTGACACTATTACTGATGCTTACAGAGAGGATCCTAGCATGGCTGTCCTCTGAGAGGCCCAACCAGCAGCTGACTGAGACACATGTAGATATTTACAACCAACCTTTGGACTGGAGTCAAAGACCCCTGTGGTTATATTAGGAAAAGGCTGGAAGAAGCTGGGAAGGAGAGCAACCCTATAGGAAAGCCAGCAGTCTCAACTAACCCAGACTCCTGAGATCTCTCAGACACTGTGCCACCAACCAAGCAACACACATGAGCTGGTCTGAGACTCCAAACACATATTCAGCAGAATTCTGTCTGGTCTAGCTTTAGTGGAAGAAGACGCACCTAACCCTAGAGAGCCATGAGGCCACATGGAGTGGGGAGGCATTGCAAGGGGCCGAACATCCTCTTGGAGACAGGGGAAGGAGGGATGGGATGAGGAACTATTAGAGAGTGGACTAGAATTGGTGCAATGACTGTATCATGTATATATATATATATATATATATATATATATATATGAGAGAGAGAGAGAGAGAGAGAGAGAGAGAGAGAGAGAGAGAGAGAATGCCTTTACTAACTGAGAATTCTATATACATATGTGCAATGTACTTTTACATCTTAATGAAGTTCCTCTCCACATTATACATGGGGGTTTCTCTTTTCCTATAAGGTTATAGTATGGTGTTTTTAATATGGTGTGCTTTTCTTTCTAATGCTCATCCATATTAAGGTCTAATCACGGTCTCAAGGCCCTTTATCCTAAAATTTTTCATTCCTAAAAAGTAATTATGTGTCAGCTTGCTTTGGGAATAAACAAGACTCTTGTTCTGGGTTAAAAAAAATAAATCAATAAAACAGTGCAAGTGTCATGACTTACACTAGCAGTTAGGAACACTGGCTGCTCTCGCAGAAGACATGAGTTTGGTTCCCCTTTACCGACAGGGGGGTTCACAAGCTTGTAACATTAAAAGTATGATTGGAGTCATTTATGGGCTTAATTTCTTCCTTTGCAGATTATCTAAAAGTGAACTTTAACTTTTTAAGGAAAGGAAAAGATAAACACATCAATATTGATAAAGACTTTATGTTGTTGTGTGGTTACCTTTATCTCAAAGCATTATAACCTTGTCTCTACTTGCGAAATAAAAACTGGCTGTTACTGGGCTGTGTTCTCTGTCAGTCTGTGAGTCATATATTTATTCCATGTATTCGCAGAAAGCCATCAGATGCAGACAGTGTGTGCAGACAAAAGCACAGAGGTCATGAGGATAAACTCCAGTGTCTTCATCTGTGGGAAGCCACTTTATCCAGCGCTATTGCAAGATGGCGCTGGTAGGAAATATCTAGTCCTGGTAAACAACTGTAACACACGTGCAGCTGGTAAACAACTTTAGCACACGTGCAGTTGGCAAACAACTGTAACACATGTGCAGCTGGTAAACAACTTTAATGACTCAACATTGGCATGCTAATGAGGTGAACCTTAGTTCTCCTATCACAATGCGACATGCCCCTAAGCGAGGGCTGCTGGGCTATATAAGGGCTGCAAAAGACAGGCTTGGGGCCCCATGTAGAAGAAGAAAAGGAAGGTCCTAAATAAAGTGCTGCAGAGAAGAACCTGGTCGTGTCGCGTCTTTCCTTGCGGGACAAGGTTAGGCACTGACAGTTGGTGGCCCGTCCGGGGACGGTTCAGAACTCTCCTCAGGAGTGGTACTGAAAAGCTGTACAGTAAAGAGTGTCCGCAGAAGAATCCTGCAGAAGAATCCTGTTGCCGTGCGTCGTTCGTGAGAGACGATAGGCGCGCGACATTCATCCATGCCTGCAACTCAGTTTTTTGGGTTCATGTCTTTTTGTCTTTAAGATATTACCTTATAGAAAAAAACTTCACAAAATCATGCCTCCTTAAATGACCCTTACTGGACTAAGACCTATTGGTATGAACTGACCATGGCCCTGGCTGGGCTTTGTTCTCAAGAAATGACTAGAGAGGAAGTCTGGGAGCTCACAGCACAGCTTGCTCCTGTGGCACAGAGCTTAGATTCCAGTCCTGAGGCCTCTGGCAGGAGCCCTCAGACCTCCCTGCTTCCGGATCCAGATCAGCCTGGGTGGCAACACCACATCTCCAGGTCCTGCAAGAGGCAAGAGGGGCTTCCGGGCGGACAGCAGGGAGAAGTCGGTGTGCTCCGGTGAATCCAGCAGGCCCCAGCAGGAGCCTTCAGGTGTCTGCTTCGGGATCTGAACAGCCTGGACAACAGCACCCTATCTCCAGGCAGTACAGGAGGTAAGCTGTGCACCAGAGGCCACCTGGGAAGGAGCAGCTTGCACTGGTGAGTCAAGCATTGACAAGACCAACTAACACCAGTGAGAACTAGATGGCAAGAGGCAAAGGCAGGAACGTCACTAACAGAAATCAAGGCAATATGGCAACATCTGAACCCAATTCTCCTTTACCAGCATGTCCTGGATACCCCATCACATCAGTAACACAAGATTTGGATTTAAAATCACTGGTCATGATGCTGGTACAGGAACACATGAAGGACATACTTAAAGAAATTCAGGGGAAAATGGATCAAAAGTTAGAAGCCCTTGCAAGGGAAACACAAAAATCAATGAAAGAAATCCAGGAGAATACAAAAGCCAATAATGAGGAAATGCAAAAAAACACTTAAAGAAATACAGGAGAACTTTGGTCAACAGGCTGAGGTCATGAAAGAGGAAACACAAAAATCTCTTAAAGAATTACATGAAAGCACAAACAAGCAAGTGAAGGAGCTAAGCAAAACCATCCAGGATCTAAAATCAGAAGTAGAAACAACTAAGAAAACTCAAAGGGAGACAACTTTGGAGATAGAAAGCCTTGGGAAGAAATCAGGGGACAGAGATGCAAATATCAACAACAGAATACAAGAGATAGAAGAAAGAATCTCAGATGCTAAAGATACCATAGAAACCATGGACTCAACAGTTAAAGAAAATGCAAAGTGCAAAATGCTTGTAACGCAAAATATCCAGGAAATCCAGGACACAATGAGAAGACCAAACCTAAGGATTATAGGCATTGATGAGAGTGAAGATTTACAACTTAAAGGGCCAGCAAATATCTTCAATAAAATTATGGAAGAAAACTTCCCTAACCTAAAGAGAGAGATGCCCATGAATATACAAGAAGCCTACAGAACTCCAAACAGACTGGACCAGAACAGAAATACTTCCCATCACATAACAATCAAAACACCAAATGTACTAATCAAAGAAAGAATATTAAAGGCAGTAAGAGAAAAAGGCCAAGTAACCTATAAAGTAAGACCTATCAGAATCACAGCAGACTTTTCACCTGAGACTATGAAGGCTAGAAGATCCTGGGCTGATCTCATGCAGACTCTAAGAGAACACAAATGCCAGCCAAAACTTCTATATCCAGCAAAACTATCAATCACTGTAGATGGAGAAACTAAGATATTCCATGACAAAACCAAGTTTACCCAATATCTATCCACAAACCCAGCCCTACAAAGGATAATAGGAGAAAAACACCAATACAAGGAGGGAAACATCACCCTGGAAAAAGCAAGATAGTAAACTTTCATCAAACCCAAAAGAAGTTAACCAATCAAATTTAAAAAATAACGCCAAAAATGACAGGAAGTAACAATCACTATTCCTTAATATCTCTTAACATCAATGGACTCAATGCCCCAATAAAAAGACATAGACTAACCGACTGGTTACATAAACAGGACCCTACATTTTGCTGCTTACAGGAAACACACCTAAGGGTCAAAGACAAACACTCCCTTAGAGTAAAAGACTGGAAGACAATTTTATAAGCAAATGGTCTCAGGAAACAAGCTGGAGTAGCCATTTTAATATCAGATAAAATTGACTTTCAACCCAAAGTCATCAAAAGAGACTCTGAGGGACACTTCTTGCTGGTCAAAGGAAAAATACAACAAGAAGAACTCTCAATCCTGAACATCTATGCTCCAAATGCAAGGGCACCCACTTTCTTAAAGAAACTTTATTAAAGCTCAAAGCACACATTGCACCTAACACAATAATTGTGGGTGACTTCAACACTGCACTTTCCTCAATGGACCGATCAGGAAAACAGAAACTAAACAGGGACACAATGAAACTAATTGAAGCTTTGGACCAATTAGATTTAACAGCTATATATAGAACATTCTATCTTAAAGCAAAAGAATATACCTTTTTCTTAGCACCTCATGGTACCTTCTCCAAAATCGACCATATAATTGGTCACAAGACAGACCTCAACAAATATAAGAAGATCGAACTAATCCCATGCCTCCTATCAGATCACTATGGAGTAAAAGTGGTCTTCAATAGCAACAAAAACAACAGAAAACACACATACACGTGGAAACTGACCAATATTCTACTCAATGATACCTTGGTCAAGGAAGAAATAAAGAAAGAAATTAAAGACTTTTTAGAACACCATGAAAATGAAGACACAACATACCCAAATCTATGGGACACAATGAAAGCAGTGCTATGAGGAAAACTCATACCATGAGTGCCTCCAAAAAGAAAATGGAGAGAGCATACACTACCTGCTTAATGACACACCTGAAAGCCCTGGAACAAAAAGAAGCTATTTCACCCAGGAGGAGTAGAAGGCAGGAAATCATCAAACTCAGGGCTGAAATCAATCAGGTAGAAACAAAGAGAACCATACAAAGAATCAACAAAACCAGGAGCTGGTTCTTTGAGAAAATCAACAAGATAGATAAACCCTTAGCCAGACTGACCAAAGGGCACAGAGAAAGTATCCAAATTAACAAACTTAGAAATGAAAAGGGAGATATAACAACAGAAACTGAGGAAATCCAAAAAATCATCAGATCCTACTACAAGAGCCTGTACTGAACACAACTGGAGAATCTGGAGGAAATGGACAATTTCCTTGACAGATACCAAATACCAAAGTTAAATCAGGACCAAATAGATCATCTAAACAGATCCATAACACCCAAAGAAATAGAAGGAGTCATAGAAAGTCTTCCAACCAAAAAAAGCACAGGACCAGATGGTTTCAGTGCAGAATTCTATCAGACCTTCAAAGAAGAGTTAACACCAATACTCTTCAAATTATTCCACAAAATAGAAACAGAAGGAACACTACCCAATTCCTTCTATGAAGCCACAATTACGCTGATACCAAAACCACACAAAGATCCAACAAAGAAAGAGAACTTCAGACCAATTTCCCTTATGAACATCGATGCAAAAATACTCAATAAAATTCTTGCCAACCGAATCCAAGAACACATCAAAACGATCATCCACCATGATCAAGTAGGCTTTATCCCGGGAATGCAGGGTTGGTTCAATATATGGAAATCCATCAATGCAATCCACTACATAAACAAATTCAAAGAAAAAAACCACATGGTCATTTCATTGGATGCTGAAAAAGCATTTGACAAAATTCAGCATCCTTTCATGCTTAAAGTCTCACAAAATCTCTATTTTTAAAAAGCTTTATTTTTATTTATGTGTATGTATCTTTAAAACATGATATTTATTTATATATGTATCCGTGTAGAGATTTGTGCATGGGGGTTCATGTGCTCCGGCGGGACAGAAAAGGGCATCAGAGTCTCTTGAACTGCAGCTACAGGTGGTTGTGAGCGTCCTGATGTAGGGATTAGGAACTGAACTAAGGTCCTCTGAAAGAGCAGCCAATCTCTTAACTGATGAGCCATCTTTCCAGCCTTTTAGCAAATCTTTATCTTATTGGAAATACTTTGCAGTATTATTCGTTTTATTATATATAATATTGAAAAAATATTCCATTTATTTACAAAATAGCTCCTACAGTTCACAAAAAAAGCCCCTCTTTACATCAAATGGAGATCATCAGTGGAAACCACAGCTGGACACAAAGTATGGATTAATGGATCATGTGGAGCTCAGAAGTAACAGATACATCTACATTACAGCTCCTGCCCTTATAGTTCAGGGAACATGGGGAAGAGAAGGTGCAAATCTGCTGTAAATTGGTCTATCTTAGAAATGGATGCATGAGCAAGACCCGAACAGTGGCAATATTAATAGACATGTTAACGTGGATGGAGATCATTTCACTTGGTCCCACTCCTAGACAAAAAACTTCAGGCAATCAGTGACAGCTGGAGAATTAGCCTCTCTCAAGGGTGAGACTTCTAATTGGTTGTTCATCACAGAGCAGCTAGTCTTGAAAACATATACATATAAATGGACTCAGGAGGTTGTGTAAGTGTCTGTGTATGCGTACACATACATACAAACATATGCACATATTTCTGTAACAGTAGTTATCAAAGGGGGTTATAAACATGCTAGTGAGGGGGACATGTTTAAGGCATAGGCTGGAGGGAGAAAAAAGAAGAGGGAATGTGATATAGTTATATTTCAATTAAAATATTTTTAAAAGATTTAGTATATCTGTTTTTATGTTGAGGTCCTTCAACCACTTGAACTTGAGTTTTGTGCAGGATGATGAATATGGATTTATTTTCATTCTTGTACATGCAGACATCTTGTTAGAAAAGCACCACTTGTTGAAGATGCTTTCTTTTCCCATTGTATGGTTTTGGCTTCTTTATTAAAAATCAAGTGTCCGTAAGTGTGTGGGTTTATTTTGGGGTGTTCAATTTGATTCTGTTGATATCTGCTTCTTTACCAATGCCATGCACTTTTTATCAATATTACTCTGTAGTACAGCTTGAGGTCAGGGATGGTGATTCCTCCAAAGTTCTTCTATTGTTCACTGTCATTTTGACTATTGTGGGTTTTTTTGTTTTTCCGTATAACCTTGAGAAATTCTGTTTCAAGGTCTATGAAAAATTGTGATGGAATCTTGATGGGGATTGCATTGAATCTGTAGATTGTTTTGGTAAGATGGACATTTGTACTGTGTTAATCTTACCTATCCATGAGCATGGGAGATCTTTCCATCTTCTGATATCTTCTTCAATTTCCTTCTTCAGGGATTGTTTGTCATACAGATTTTTCACTTGCTTGGGAGAGTTACACCAAATGTTTTTATTATTCAAGGCTATTGTAAAGGGTGTTGTTTCCCTAATTTCTTTCTCAGCCCATTTATCATTTGTATAATGGAGGATGACAGATTTCTTTGAATTAATTTAGTATCCAACTACTTTTCTGAAAGTGTTGATCAGCTGTGGTAGTTCTCTTGTAGAGTTTTGGGAGTCACTTATGTACACTTTCATATCTGCAAATAGTGATGGTTTGACTTCTTCCTTTCCAATTTGTATTCCCTGCATCTCCTTTAGTTGTTTTATTGCTCTGGATAGAACTTTGAGTACTATATTAAATAGATTTGGAAGAGAATGAGCAACCTTGTCTTGTCCATGATTTTAGAGGAATTGCTGGAAGTTTTTCTCCATTTAGTTTGATGTTGACTATTGTCTGGCTATATATTGTTTTAATTTTGTTTAGGTATGTGCCCTGTATCCATGGTTTCTCTAATATCTTTGACATGAAGGGGTGCTGGTTTTTGTTCAGTGTCTAATGAGATAATTATGGGATTTTTTTCTTTCAGTTTTTTCATATGGTGGATTACCTTGAAGGGTTTTGGCATATTAAAGCATCCCTGCATCCCTGGGATGAAGCCTACTTAATCTTGATGGATGATATGTTTTATGTGTTCCTGGATTTGGTTTGCAAATATGTTATTGAATGTTTTCACATCAATGCTCAATAAGAAAAATATGTCTGAAGTTCTCTTTCTTTCTTGAGTCTCTGTATAGTTTAGGTATCAGGGTGACTGTGGCCTAATAGAATGAGTTTGGCAGTGTTCCTTCTGTTTATATTTTGTTGAATAGTTTGAGAAGCATTGGTATTAGCTCTACTTTGAAATTCTGGTAGAATTCTGCACTAAAACTATCTGGTCCTGGGCTTTTTTTGTTGGTAGACTTTTAATGACTGCTTCTGTATCTTTAGGGGTTATCGAGTAGGTTTAATAGACTTTAGGGGTTATCAGACTAGGTAACCTCACACCCTACAGCTTCCCAGTTTGGGAAGAGTTATAAAGACCAATGTGACTATTACTTTACCAGATTTTTGGACAGACTGTATGTAGGGTTAAGAATATTACTTAGGAACCACCTATGAGTAGAAAGTTATATGTGGGGCTGCACCAAATCCATCTGCTTAGCACAGCACAGCCAAAACCAGTCATACTCAACTGAAAGCAGGTAAGAGAACAGTTCATGATAGCAACAGAACTGACTATCCAGATATTTGACTAACCAATGCTCACACTTCCATGCCTTTGCAATATTTACGTGTGTTTCTTGCTAGAAACCATACTGACATTCATTCTACAATGATGTTATCTTGCTAAAAGTAGTATCTGATGCTGGTTTCCTATTGATTGCTCTTTTCAACATTCTTAAATAAATATGGTGAAGGAATCTATAAATTTGTTGAAAATTTCTCACTAAATATGATAAGAAGCCATTCAAGTCAATGTTTCTCCCTACTGCCCTCTCCAGGTCCCATCTCCTCACCTTATTGGGCAGAGCTGCATCAATTTCATCCTGCAGTTTCTTCTGGACATCAGGATGAGTGGCCAGCAAATACAAAGCAAAGGAAAGTGTACTGCTAGTGGTCTCATAGCTGGCAAAAATAAAGAAAATGGACTGAGCCACAATCTCCAGGTCAGATAAACCTGAAGGGGAAGAAAGTACATTTCATTTATTTTTACATTGATTGATTGATTGGTTGGTTGGTTGGTTGGTTAGTAGGTCGGTTGGTTGGTTGGTTGGTTGATTAATTGATTGACTGAAAGATTGGTTGATGTGTGTGTGTGTGTGTGTGTGTGTGTGTGTGTGTGTGTAGACTCCAGCATTCCAAAGCTTGTGTTTAGAAGTCAGAGGAAATCTTGCAATTGTGAGTTCTTTTTTTCTACTATTTGGGTCTTAGAGTTTTTTTTGTTTTTGTTTTTTGTTTTTTGTTTTTTTGTTTGTATTTTTTTATTCGATATAATTTATTTACATTTCAAATGACTTCCCCTTTTCTAGCCCCCCCACTCCCCGAAAGTCCCGTAAGCCCCCTTCTCTTCCCCTGTCCTCCCACCCACCCCTTCCCACTTCCCCATTCTGGTTTTGCTGAGTACTGTTTCACTGAGTCTTTCCAGAACCAGGGGCCACTCCTCCTTTCTTCTTGTACCTCATTTGATGTGTGGATTATGTTTTGGGTATTCCAGTTTTCTGGGTTAATATCCACTTAATAGTGAATGCATACCATGATTCACCTTTTGAGTCTGGGTTACCTCACTTAGTATGATATTCTCTAGCTCCATCCATTTGCCTAAGAATTTCATGAATTCATTGTTTCTAATGGCTGAATAGTACACCATTGTGTAGATATACCACATTTTTTGCATCCACTCTTCTGTTGAGGGATACCTGGGTTCTTTCCAGCATCTGGCAATTATAAATAGGACTGCTATGAACATAGTAGAACATGTATCCTTATTACATGGTGGGGAGTCTTCTGGGTATATGCCCAGGAGTGGTATAGCAGGATCTTCTGGAAGTGAGGTGCCCAGTTTTCGGAGGAACCACCAGACTGATTTCCAGAGTGGTTGTACCAATTTGCAACCCCACCAGCAGTGGAGGAGTGTTCCTCTTTCTCTGCACCCTCTCCAACACCTGCTGTCTCCTGAATTTTTAATCTTAGCCATTCTGACTGGTGTAAGATGAAATCTTAGGGTTGTTTTGATTTGCATTTCCCTAATGACTAATGAAGTTGAGCATTTTTTAAGATGCTTCTCCACCATCCGAAGTTCTTCAGGTGAGAATTCTTTGTTTAACTCTGTACCCCATTTTTTATAGGGTCTTAGAGTTTTAACTCAGGTGTTTTGGGGCTTAGCAGCAAGTGTCTAGATGTTGAGCTATCTCATCAGTCTAGAACATATATTTTAGGTGATAGAGGTGAATATAAACCAGGGTTTAGATGAGGAGCAACAGAAAGATCACAAATCTCTACAGAGAACAGGAAAAACAATTCAGGGTCATATCAGGTTTGTTTTTCATTCCCTGACAACAGAGTAAAATTAAAAAGTCGTTTTCATCCAGTTTCCTTTTTTCTTTATTTTTATTTTTTTTATTCGATATAATTTATTTACATTTGAAATGATTTCCCCTTTTCTAGCCCCCCCACTCCCCGAAAGTCCCGCAAACCCCCTTCTCTTCCCCTGTCCTCCCACCCACCCCTTCCCACTTCCCCGTTCTGGTTTTGCTGAATACTGTTTCACTGAGTCTTTCCAGAACCAGGGGCCACTCCTCCTTTCTTCTTGTACCTCATTTGATGTGTGGATTATGTTTTGGGTATTCCAGTTTTCTAGGTTAATATCCACTTATTAGTGAGTGCATACCATGATTCACCTTTTGAGTCTGGGTTATCTCACTTAGTATGATATTCTCTAGCTCCATCCATTTGCCTAAGAATTTCATAAATTCATTGTTTCTAATGGCTGAATAGTACTCCATTGTGTAGATATACCACATTTTTTGCATCCACTCTTCTGTTGAGGGATACCTGGGTTCTTTCCAGCATCTGGCAATTACAAATAGGGCTGCTATGAACATAGTAGAACATGTATCCTTATTACATGGTGGGGAGTCTTCTGGGTATATGCCCAAGAGTGGTATAGCAGGATCTTCTGGAAGTAAGGTACCCAGTTTTCGGAGGAACCACCAGACTGATTTCCAGAGTGGTTGTACCAATTTGCAACCCCACCAGCAGTGGAGGAGTGTTCCTCTTTCTCCACACCCTCTCCAACACCTGCTGTCTCCTGAATTTTTAATCTTAGCCATTCTGACTGGTGTAAGATGAAATCTTAGGGTTGTTTTGATTTGCATTTCCCTAATGACTAATGAAGTTGAGCATTTTTTAAGATGTTTCTCCGCCATCCGAAGTTCTTCAGGTGAGAATTCTTTGTTTAACTCTGTACCCCATTTTTTAATAGGGTTGTTTGGTTTTCTGGAGTCTAACTTCTTGAGTTCTTTACATATATTGGATATTAGCCCTCTATCTGATGTAGGATTGGTGAAGATCTTTTCCCAATTTGTTGGTTGCCGATTTGTCCTCTTGATGGTGTCCTTTGCCTTACAGAAACTTTGTAATTTTATGAGGTCCCATTTGTCAATTCTTGCTCTTAGAGCATACGCTATTGGTGTTCTGTTCAGAAACTTTCTCCCTGTACCGATGTCCTCAAGGGTCTTCCCCAATTTCTTTTCTATTAGCTTCAGAGTTTCTGGCTTTATGTGGAGGTCCTTGATCCATTTGGATTTGAGCTTAGTACAAGGAGACAAGGATGGATCAATTCGCATTCTTCTGCATGCTGACCTCCAGTTGAACCAGCACCATTTGTTGAAAAGGCTATCTTTTTTCCATTGGATGTTTTCAGCCTCTTTGTCGAGGATCAAGTGGCCATAGGTGTGTGGGTTCATTTCTGGATCTTCAATCCTGTTCCATTGATCCTCCTGCCTGTCACTGTACCAATACCATTCAGTTTTTAACACTATTGCTCTGTAGTATTGCTTGAGGTCAGGGATACTGATTCCCCCAGATTTTCTTTTGTTGCTGAGAATAGTTTTAGCTATCCTGGGTTTTTTGTTGTTCCAGATGAATTTGATAATTGCTCTTTCTAACTCTGTGAAGAATTGAGTTGGGATTTTGATGGGTATTGCATTGAATCTGTATATTGCTTTTGGCAAAATGGCCATTTTAACTATATTGATTCTACCGATCCATGAGCATGGGAGGTTTTCCCATTTTTTTGAGGTCTTCTTCCATTTCCTTCTTCAGAGTCTTGAAGTTCTTGTCATACAGATCTTTCATATGTTTGGTAAGAGTCATCCCAAGATACTTTATACTGTTTGTGGCTATTGTGAAGGGGGTCATTTCCCTAGTTTCTTTCTCAGCCTGCTTATCCTTTGAGTATAGGAAGGCCACTGATTTGCTTGAGTTGATTTTATAACCTGCCACTTTGCTGAAGTTGTTTATCAGCTATAGGAGCTCTCTAGTGGAGTTCTTTGGGTCACTTAGGTAGACGATCATGTCGTCTGCAAATAATGATAGTTTGACTTCTTCCTTTCCAATTCGTATCCCTTTGACCTCCTTATGTTGTCGAATTGCCCGAGCTAGTACCTCAAGTACAATATTGAAAAGATAAGGAGAAAGGGGGCAGCCTTGTCTGGTCCCTGATTTCAGTGGGATTGTTTCAAGTTTCTCTCCATTTAGTTTGATGCTGGCTACTGGTTTGCTGTATATTGCTTTTACTATGTTTAGGTATGGGCCTTGAATTCCTGTTCTCTCCAAGACTTTAAGCATGAAAGGATGCTGAATTTTGTCAAATGCTTTTTCAGCATCCAATGAAATGACCATGTGGTTTTGTTCTTTGAGTTTGTTTATGTAGTGGATTGTATTGATGGATTTCCGTATATTGAACCAACCCTGCATTCCTGGGATAAAGCCTACTTGATCATGGTGGATGATCGTTTTGATGTGTTCTTGGATTCGGTTGGCAAGAATTTTATTGAGTATTTTTGCATCGATGTTCATAAGGGAAATTGGTCTGAAGTTCTCTTTCTTTGTTGGATCTTTGTGTGGCTTTGGTATCAGCGTAATTGTGGCTTCGTAGAAGGAATTGGGTAGTGTTCCTTCTGTTTCTATTTTGTGGAATAGTTTGAAGAGTATTGGTGTTAACTCTTCTTTGAAGGTCTGGTAGAATTCTGCACTGAAGCCATCTGGTCCTGTGCTTTTTTTGGTTGGAAGACTTTCTATGACTCCTTCTGTTTCTTTAGGCATTATGGGACTGTTTAGATGGTCTAGTTGGTCCTGAGTTAATTTTGGTATTTGGTATCTGTCAAGGAAATTGTCCATTTCCTCCAGATTCTCCAGTTGTGTTGAGTATAGGCTCTTGTAGTAGGATCTGATGATTTTTTGGATTTCCTCAGTTTCCGTTGTTATATCTCCCTTTTCATTTCTAAGTTTGTTAATTTGGATACTTTCTCTGTGCCCTTTGGTCATTCTGGCTAAGGGTTTATCTATCTTGTTGATTTTCTCAAAGAACCAGCTCCTGGTATTGTTGATTTTTTGTATGGTTCTCTTTGTTTCTACTTGATTGATTTCGGCCCTGAGTTTGATGATTTCCTGCCTTCTACTCCTCCTGGGCGAAATAGCTTCTTTTTATTCTAAGGCTTTCAGGTGTGTCATTAAGCTGGTAATGTATGCTCTCTCCATATTCTTTTTGGAGGCACTCAGGGCTATGAGTTTTCCTCTTAGCACTGCTTTCATTGTGTCCCATAGGTTTGGGTATGTTGTGTTTTCATTTTCATTGTGTTCTAAAAAGTCTTTAATTTCTTTCTTTATTTCTTCCTTGACCAAGGTATCATTGAGTAGAGTATTGTTCAGTTTCCACGTGTATGTGGGCTTTCTGTTGTTTCTGTTGCTACTGAAGACCACTTTTACTCCATAGTGATCAGATAGGAGGCATGGGATTAGTTCGATCTTCTTATATTTGTTGAGGTCTGTCTTGTGACCAATTATATGGTCGATTTTGGAGAAGGTACCATGAGGTGCTGAGAAAAAGGTATATTCTTTTGTTTTAGGATAGAATGTTCTATATATATCTGTTAAATCTAATTGGTCCAAAGCTTCAATTAGTTTCATTGTGTCCCTGTTTAGTTTCTGTTTTCCTGATCAGTCCATTGAGGAAAGTGCAGTGTTGAAGTCACCCACAATTATTGTGTTAGGTGCAATGTGTGCTTTTAGTTTTAATAAAGTTTCTTTTACGAAAGAGGGTGCCCTTGCATTTGGTGCATAGATGTTCAGGATTGACAGTTCTTCTTTTTGTATTTTTCCTTTGACCAGCAAGAAGTGTCCCTCAGGGTCTCTTTTGATGACTTTGGGTTGAAAGTCAATTTTATCTGATATTAAAATGGCTACTCCAGCTTGTTTCCTGAGACCATTTGCTTGTAAAATTGTCTTCCAGCCTTTTATTCTAAGGTAGTGTTTGTCTTTGACCTTGAGGTGTGTTTCCTGTAAGCAGCAAAATGTAGGGTCCTGTTTACGTATCCATTCAGTTAGTCTGTGTCTTTTTATTGGGGCATTAAGTCCATTGATGTTAAGAGATATTAAGGAATAGTGATTGTTAGTTCCTATCATTTTTGACGTTATTTTTTAAATTTTCATGCTTAACTTCTTTTGGGTTTGATGAAAGGTTACTATCTTGCTTTTTCCAGGGTGAAGTTTCCCTCCTTGTATTGGTGTTGTCCTCCTATTATCCTTTTTAGGGCCGGGTTTGTGGATAGATATTGGGTAAACTTGGTTTTGTCATGAAATATCTTAGTTTCTCCATCTATGGTGATTGAGAGTTTTGCTGGATATAGTAGTTTTGGTTGGCATTTGTGTTCTCTTAGAGTCTGCATGAGATCTGCCCAGGACCTTCTAGCCTTCATAGTCTCAGGTGAAAAGTCTGCTGTGATTCTGATAGGTCTTCCTTTATATGTTACTTGGCCTTTTTCTCTTACTGCCTTTAGTATTCTTTCTTTGTTTAGAACATTTGGTGTTTTGATTATTATGTGACGGGAAGTATTTCTGTTCTGGTCCAGTCTGTTTGGAGTTCTGTAGGCTTCTTGTATATTCATGGGCATCTCTCTCTTTAGGTTAGGGAAGTTTTCTTCCATAATTTTATTGAAGATGTTTGCTGGCCCTTTACGTTGTAAATCTTCACTCTCATCTATGCCTATAATCCTTAGGTTTGGTCTTCTCATTGTGTCCTGGATTTCCTGGATATTTTGGGTTACAAGCTTTTTGCATTTTCTATGGAATCTTCAGCATCTGAGATTCTTTCTTCTATCTCTTGTATTCTGTTGTTGATATTTGCATCTCTGTCCCCTGATTTCTTCCCAAGGCTTTCTATCTCCAAAGTTGTCTCCCTTTGAGTTTTCTTAGTTGTTTCTACTTCTGATTTTAGATCCTGGATGGTTTTGCTTAGTTCCTTCACTTGCATGTTTGTGTTTTCCTGTAATTCTTTAAGAGATTTTTGTGTTTCCTCTTTCATGAGCTCAGTCTGTTGACCAAAGTTCTCCTGTATTTCTTTAAGAGATTTTTGTGTTTCGTCTTTCATGACCTCAGCCTGTTGAGCAAAGTTCTCCTGTATTTCTTTAAGTATTTTTTGCATTTCCTCCTTGTTGGCTTTTGTATTCTCCTGGATTTCTTTCAATGATTTTTGTGTTTCCCTTGCAAGGGCTTCTAACTTTTGATCCATTTTCTCCTGAATTTCTTTATGTATGACCTTCATGTGTTCCTGTACCAGCATCATGACCAGTGATTTTAAATCCAAATCTTGTTTTACTGGTGTGCTGGGGTATCCAGGACATGTTGGTAGAGGAGAATTGGGTTCAGATGTTGCCATATTGCCTTGATTTCTGTTAGTGATGTTCCTGTGTTTGCCTTTGCCATCTAGTTCTCACTGGTGTTAGTTTATCTTCTCAGTGCTGGACTCACCAGTGCAAGCTGCCCCTTCCCAGTTGGCCTCTGGTGCACAGCTTACCTCCTGCACTGCTTGTAGACAGTGTGCTGCTGCCCAGGCTGTTCCGATCCCAAAGCAGGCACCCGAAGGCTCCCGCTGGGGCCCGCTGGATTCACTGGAGCACACTGACTTCTCCCAGCTGGCCGCCCGGAAGCCCAGCTAGCCACTTGCAGGACTTGGAGATGTAATGCTGCCGCCCAGACTGATCTGGATCTCAGTCCGATCCGTGGAGTACGGAACCAAGATGGATGCGCCTCTCCTGACTAGTGGGAGACCGAGTTCTGAAGTGGCCTCCGTGCAGGAAAGGCACCGCACAACTGCAGCTGCTTGCTGCCCGGCTGGTCAGCGAAGGTCAGTGGTCGTGGGCGCAGGGCCTAACTGGTCCCTGTGACGCCTTGGTTCCACTGCTGATGGCCCTTCAGCTGGAGCAGCCACTGCTGCTGCTGCCGCTGCTGCCGCCCGATGCTTTTCTTTATTTTTAAATGTGTAGCCCAGGCTAGTCTCAAACTCATGTTCCTCCTACCTCTGCTTCTGCCCCCTTCAGCAAATCCTACCAGCGTGTGCCACCATAGCTGGGCTAATCCAGTTTCTTTAAGTGTACACTACTCTTTTCCCCAATCTGTTCCTCATCTCATCATTTCAACAGTGCCACAGCTGGGCAATCTAGAAAGAAGCATGTCCTCCTAGTATGGCACAGTGTCTTTAGCAGTCCCCTGGATGACTAGACATGATTGTGGAAAATATCTACATGTTTTCTTCACTTTTATTTCTTCCCTTTATTGGGATAAAAATTATCCCATACTCCTTTAAAGACAGGCAAGTGTGGGATATTTAAACTTTTATTTTGCTTATATAAAAAATATTGTGCATGTATGAATGTGTTTATGTATGTGTGAATATATGAGTAGTGTATGTTTGAGTGTATGTGAGTGTGGATGTGTGTGTACATGTGAGTGATATATTTGATATATATATATGCATGTGTTTGTGTATGTATGAGTAGTGTTTTCAGTGTGTGTGTTTGTGTGTTTGTCTACATATAAATGGTATGTTCAGTGTTTGTGTTTGTGTGTATGTGTTAGTATATAAGTGGTGTATATATAAGTGTATGTAAGTGCATGTGAGTGTATATGGGTGTGCCATGTGTTTAAGTGTATGTTAGTATGTATGTATGTGGTATGTGTGTATGTGTAAGTGTGGTGTGTATGTGTGTGAATGTAGTATGTGTGTTAGTGTGATGTGTGTGTGGTATATTCATGTGAAACATGGTATGTGGGTAAGAGCAGACTCAACAGAGCTGACTATCCAAATACATGATTGGTCAATGTTCACATTTCCAATCCAGGGTGATGCCTTTTTTGATGTCTTTCTCTGTTATTTTCTGTATTATTTCCTTGCAACAGGATATTTTCCTGACCTGGAAGCATACATTCTCTGCTGTACTAGTTAGGCAGAGATCTTTAGGATTCTCCTACCTTGGTACTCAAATATTAGGCTTGCAATGATGTTCAGGTATGTTTGGCTTTTTATGTGGGTTCGGGGGAAATTCAAATTGTAGTTCTTGTGCCTGTAGAGTAACTGTTCTCAACCACGTAGATACCTAGCCAGTCCCTGGAATCTATTTTTATGAATAAAATGGGGACTAGTATTTTCCCTTAGGAAAAAATAAATAATACTTGATAAAATATAGTTGGAACCACTTGAATAAGCATTCAGTACAAAGGCTTGTGTGTGTGGAGCAGTAACATGACTGTGAACTACACAAATCTTAGGTAACCCAAGACAATTGTTTTAAAGATACTCACAGTATAGTCTGTAAAGTCACAGCATCAGTGAAGATGAAATACAGAGTGTCAAAGGAAACTTATGTTCCTCAAATCAAAATAACAACTTTCATGAGGTGTGATATTTTTGTGAACAATCTCACTGGGTAAGCAAAGACTGCTAGTCTTCCAAAATGGATGATCAGAGAAATTATGATAAATAAGAAGCTATGGGAGTGGTGACTGGCCTTATTCTAATAAATGCACTAATGTAGCAGGAAAAGAAAATGTCAGAAGAAGAACCATTGTGCATGGAAAGCACAAAAATCTGTATCCACAGAATAAAGTTAGCAAAGCTATTAAATCATGGCTAAATGTCATCTTTCTTCCACTTTCCCAGCTATGTTTCATGTGGACCACACTGCTCCAGACAAGTGTTTTCCTTCCACTTGGGTTTCAATCTGCACAAAAGTTCAGTTCAGTTAAGCACTGAACAGTTAAGCACTAAGTAGTTGGTAGTGTAAGACCTTTAGAAATATATGGCCTGCTCCAACCTTGCAAAAAATTCAAAACTGAAAGAGTAAGCCCCAGTGGAAAATGAATATTTAAAGGGTTTGCAGAACTCTGGTTGATTGACTACATTTGTGCTGTTCTTGATGGAAAGATGGTCAATCAGATTCTTTGCCTCAGTGAACATGAACTTTGTGTTATTGTAGTGGGTCGAATATTAAGTATTCTGTCAATCTCATCTGTCTGAACACTTGGTCCCCCAGATAGAGGTGATGCTTGTGAAAGTTGTAGCCTCCTTGGATTATGTGGGTCAGTGAGATGGGACCTTGAGGTTTTGTAGCCTGGCCACACTTCCTGGCCACTGTGCAGTTTCTGTCACCATGCCTAGTACTATGTGTTATCAGGTCTCCAAAAAAGAATGAGGGATCAGCTTGAACCACAAGTCAAATTAAACCCTCCTTCCTTTTGTTTTCTGATTCTCATGTACCTTCTCACATCAACAAGAAAATAACCAATACATGAAAGTAGAGTATGGAGGCAAAAACCTCAGAACCCTACTCTGTGGAATGGTAGATAAGTAGAGACACAAAGCTGCTAAGTCCTAATAAATTAACATTGCATTGGCCTAAGAAAGTATTTAGAAGTTCAAATTAAAGGGCTTCTACACTAGACAATGTACTTGAATGTGTATGTCAAAATAAATTACCATGATAAAGGAACAGGTTTAATGTATGATTATGTTGGAGAGAGAGAAATGTGTGGGAGAAGTTGGAGGATAGAAGGAAGGGAATGAGGAAAGTAGAAATGAAGTTAAGAGTCAGGAAAGAAGGGAGAGAAATGAAAAAAGAAAACAAAAAGAAAGACACCTATCTTTTCTTTATAATGGGACTATAGCTGCATAGGACCTGGTGGAATTAAAAAGTCATCATTCTTCATTATCACAAAAATGGTTTTCTCAAAAGCCATCCATGATGGGAAAATAAGTAGAGCAAAAACTGAAAAGTAATGGAATATGTGCTTAGTGCCATAGCTTTCTCTACACATTCCTTATCAACTAGACAGGGAACCAAAGTTTGACTATAGATCAAAGACTGGGTAGACTAGCACACTGAGTTTCCAGGGACCATTACCACTGTGGGGCTGTTCCTGCTCACCAGCTGTCTAGATGCAAATCTCCAGGCTAAGCTTCTGAATCAATGAGTCTAAATGAAGATTAGATGGTGTTTGTTCTGTGGTACAAAATTCAGAGATCACTGATGACCTCCAGACCTGAACCACACGCGTCTGGCTGCCCTTCAGACTTTGGACATAGTAACAATACTATGCTTCTGGAAATTTCCTCTGGCTGCATATATAGTATCCCAAACTGTTATTCTGTAATCTTCAGACTTTTTTCTTCCATATGGAAAGCCTCTTGCATATTTCCAGAATAAATATCTGTCTTTCCCGTTCCACATCAGTAGACATGATCCATCTTTGCTTACCTTGATGAGACTCTCTGTCTCCAGAAATTTGAGAATTTATCATCAGCTGAAGAAAATCTTGTCTTTGCTGAAAGAAAAGTTTTTGGAAGGTGAAAGTCAGTTGTGTGTTTGGAGAGAGTCACAAAGGCAGAATGGGCCATACTTCAACAATAATACTTCTTTAAGTCCAGAAATCTCACTAGGGTGCCAGAGCTAATGATAAACAAATATGTCCACATACCAGCTATTTACAGCAGAATGCTTTTCTGAGTAAACACTGGTTATGTGTCTAGTGGTGCTGGGTTTTGCTGCCCTTGACCCTGATTTCTCTGGATTCTGGGCTACCCTGGTTGGCCCCTTCCCTTCTCACATGTGTTTACCCAGGAAGAAGTTCTGGAATTCAATCTGTGTTCTCCAATCTTAATCCTGAACCATATCCTTATAGATGAAATTCAGCCATTTCCAGATCTCTTCAATAGCTTGGGGGTGAGGATCTTGAAATGTTACATGGAACTAAAATGCTAGGATTATTAGTGACATGTGGGGGAGGGGGGATACTGCGCCTCTGACCTATGGACTTTCTTATTCTGAAGTTAAGCTATGTATAACGAAGTCTGAATACCTGGAAAAGCCATGGGACCACTTCAAGCCACAAGAGACTCAAATTTAATTTAGATCACCAGGCAGGTTTGACATACTTGTATTCCTAGCTTTTTAGGCAGGTTGACTAAACATTATAGGCAAACCTGCGCTACATAGGCATAGTATGCCTCAAAAAAATAGAACCTGAAAATAAAACAAACTGAACAGCACCAGATAACGTAAAATGGATTTCTTTTGGAAAAGTTATAAAATAATAGGTTTGGAAGTGAAGGTTTTCCTTGCCAATAATGAATTAAAATACCTGGAAACTAGTGTTTAAATAGAATAATTATCCTTTTAGGAAAAGCTATGGTAACTTTTGTTCCACAATTTTTAAAGATATATTTGTATTTGTCTCTATGTGCATATGTGCATGTGTGAGTGCTGGTGCCCATAACGGCCAGAAGATGGTACTGGGATCCATGAGGCTAAGGTTACAGTATACTATGAAGCCCCAGGCCCACCTCAGTATGGATCTTAATCTCTGGTCCTATGCAAAAAAAGGTCAACTTTTAAACACTGAGCCATTTCTTCAGCTCTTTTACCTCCTTATTTTAATTATTTATGTTGAGCCATTCTTTAAAAATAAAAAAATGTACATATCAAGGAGTACAGTGGGGTTTTGATATATATATATGTATATATATACATATATATATGTGTGTGTGTGTGTATGTACACACATATATATGTATGTATGTGTATATATATATATATATATATATATATATATATATATATATATATATATATAAAATGTACGCAGTTCAAATCAGGTTAAACATATTTTCAGACATATATTATTCATTCATGATAAAACTTTCTAAGCCCACTCCTCTAATAGCTTTCGGAATTTTACAAATAGCTTCAATACACATAAGAGTACATATATTTTCCACACAAGCTTATCTCATTATATGACCAGAAGTAAGATGGCTGGATCATATGGGAATTCTATTTTTTAACTTTTTGCTCACCCTTTTCCACTTTTACAAACTAAGATCACAGACCTTAATCCTTGAAGAAATGAGCTGCCATTAATAATAGTTGCACCATTGACATTTCCTGGTCCAACATTAAAGCTGTTCACAACATGCAACTCTAGAATAGGGTTCAGCTATATACCCAGAGTAACTAGGGCCACTATTCAAGGATGATATTTTTTCAACCATATTAACCTGAGTTGAAGTATATAAAGAAAGTTTTCTGACAGGAGCCATGCAGGAAAGGCTATGGCAAACAAGTGAGTTTTCTGGAGAAAGCTCACCATTTTGCATGACTGCAATGGGTGCACTCTTAGAGACATGGATCCTGAAGACTTCAAACCAGGATTATTCACACTGCTGATATGGCTTTCAAGCCACTATTACATAGCCTAATGAATCCTGAGGTTCAGCCCACTCTATTGGGTAAGTTTCCTGCAGATCAATATGAAGATGTACTTTCATGTAATAATGCTGTTTAGATGAATTGATGATTTCATAATTCCTGATAATGCTTTTATAGAATTGGTTCCAGTAATTTTTAAGCCCTCTGCTGAATAAAAATAGAGTTTTTGCAAGTAGAGATTTGTGTCATGAGCGAATTGCACTAGGAAAAGAAAAATAGGCTTGCAACAAATTATGGTCAAGGAAAAACATTCATTGTAGGACAGGTCCAAGGAAAAAGCCACAGGCGTATGCACTATAATAAAGCCATGTAAAACTATTGCTTTGAACTTGTAGAATGAAACACTACTTTGAAATTATAATCTACATTCCGTTGTAACTCCCTTTTGTGTGATATTTATCTATTAGATATTTTTTTCCTTACATAGAAGACTTTTGTCTAAAAAGCTATAAAAAGTTGAAAGCAAAAATAAAGGTTCAATGTACCTTTTTCTACTTCATCCAGTGTGTGTGTGTGTGTGTGTGTGTGTGTGTGTGTGTGTATGACTTTCTTTCCCTTTCACTCTAACTCACAAAGACTTAATGAGCTCAAATTTTCTTGCCTGGCTAGCTATCAGACCCCTGAGATAAAGAATAAAGAGCCTAACTAATAAATTTTCTTTTACTAATCCCCTACGGCTATCAGCAGGAGTCAACTGCAAAAAGACACCAGCTTTTGGCCTCAGGAGAGCAAAAGAGTTGCCAGGAGCCTGGAGCTCTGGCTCCCAGAACAATAGTAAGAGAGAGTTAATTGCCAGAAGTCTTCAACTTCTGGTCTGTCCAGAAGCTGCAACCCACATCAGTGCCTGAATGTCAAGACCAGATCTTGACAGCTTTTCATAATCCCCCTAATTAATTTACATCCTCACAAATTGTATGCAAGGGATTTTTCTGGTATATAAAATCCTCATTTCAAAAATGTTTATTTTATGGCATATTGGTTGTAATACATGCAATTTAATTTTAAGTAATTTCTCCTGGCTTATTTCATATCTCTATACTCAATGCTTCATTTTCTTCAAATTATAAAAATTTCCCAGTTCTTGGCCTACTCTAATTTTTAAAATTATACAAAACAAATATGCACAAATTCACATTTAACACTATAAATAAATGAATATCCTCCCATGACCAGCTATTACCTTTACTTTTTCTTGCATGCGGTCCTCCTTCATTCGTTCTACAGAAGTTCTAAGAAACCTTATAACATCTTTTGGAAACACGGTTATTTCAAGTGCTTCAAAAACTGGGGTAAGGAATGGAAAGAGTACTAGAGGGGGGAAAGGAAATCATGATGAAAATACAAAATTGACCTGCAATGATTACTTGTATACTGACAGAACAATAAAAGTAATCAGGATGTCAACCAAGAGCCATTCCTTCTGTGATTTGCTCAGGTTCCAGGCCATTGTCTGGAAAAGGTTGAGTCAATGTATGTTACCAATATATCAGTGATGTCAATGTCACCTGCTGCATAGTTTCAGAGTTAACTTCCTTGACCCCTCACCTTTTACATTTTAAAATCAGAAGAAAAGTGAGACATCTCAAAAATTCTTTTTAGGTTTACAATGCTCTAATCCCAGGATCATACTGACATCTATCAGATAGAGAAAACTGCAAACTAGCAGGAATTGTAAATATGGTCAAAAATACGCACAAAATATTAATACACTGAACCAAGCAACTACTAAAATATAATACAATAATTTAAGTAGAATTATATTACAGTATCTAAGTAGAATTCCCCTCAATGATGTGAAATAGAGCATACAAATACAATGAAAATGAGCACAACAGGTTCATAGACGCAAAACATCCCTTGAGAACAGCCAACACTGTGTTGTGATTAAAGGTATTTCCAGAATTAGATAAATGTATCATGCATTTTTACAATTTATTTTTATAATTTTTTTTCATTTTTTATTGAAAAGGGAAGCAAAAACACTTTATGATAAAATTAAAGATTTACATGAAAAATATTTCAGAGAAATAGAAGAGATGCATAGACAAACATGTTTAAATTGACAATTTTTATGGAAAATTAAAGAGTAAAGTGGTACACATAAAAAACATTGCTAACTTAATTGAAATATGAAACAAAAACATTTTATGATAGAATTAAAGATTTACATGGAAAATATATCTGATAAAATTGCAGGAAAATGTAGAAAAATGTGTTAGAATTAAGCTTATCATGGAAAATTTTATATAGATATAATAATGGTCAGCATAAAAGTATTCCTAAGTTGATTGAAAGTGGAATTATAAACATTTTCTGATAAACTTGAAAATTTACATGGAAAATATTTCTGATAAAATTGAAGAAATATGTAGAAAAACATGTTAAAATGAAAGATTATCATGGAAATTATACAGATAAAGTAAGAGGCACAAAGATAATACTTTCTTTTTTATTTATTGAAAAGGGGAGTAAAGGGAAATAAAAACACTTTATGATAAAATTAAAGATTTACATTGAAAATATTTCAGATAAACATGTTTGAATTGACAATTTTCATGAAACATTAAAGAGTAAAGTGGTCGACATGTAAAACATTGCTAAATTAATTGAAATATGGGATAGTAACATTTTATGATAGAACTGAAGATTTATGGGAAAATATTTCTGGTAAAATTGTAGAAAATGTAGAAAAGCATGTTAGAATTGAAGATTATCATGGAAAATTTTATATAGATATAATAATGGTAGGTATAAAAGTATTCGTAAGTTTATTGAAAATTGCATTATAAACATTTTCTGATAAACTTGAACATTTACATAGAAAATATTTCTAATAAAATTAAAGAAATATATAGAAAAAACATGTTAAAATTAAAAATTACCATGGAAACTCTATAGATAAAATGATATGTATAAAGATAATTCTAATTGAAGGTGTAATTATACACATTTTCAGATAAAATGAAGATTTACATGAAAACTATTTCTGGTAAAATTCAAGAAATATATAGAAAAATACATTAAAATTGATTATTTTGTGGAAATAATCAATATAAAATGGTAGATATAAAAACTCTAATTAATTGAAAGTGGAATTAGAAACATTTGTGATAAAAAGAGATTTACATTGAAAACATTTCTGATAAAATAGAGAAAATATATAAAAAGTCATTAAAATTGAAGATTATCATGAAAAATAATGCAGATAAAATGGTATACATAAAAACATTACTAAATTAATTAAAAGGGGAATTACAAATATTTTCTTATAAAATTGAAGATTTACATGAAAAATATTTCTGTTAGTCTAGTTTTTTTATTGGGGAGTTGAGTCCATTGTTGTTAAGAAATATTAAGGAATGGTAATTGCTGCTTCCTGTTATTTTTGATGTTATTTTTATGTCTGTGTGGGTATCCTCTTTTGGGTTTGTTGGAAGAAGATCACTTTTTTGTTTTTTCTAGGGTATAGTTTCCCTCCTTGTGTTGACATTTTCCATCTATTATCCTTTGTAGTGCTGGATTGTGGACAGATATTGTGTAAATTTGGTTTTATCATGGAATATCTTGGTTTCTCCATCTATGATGATTGAGAGTTTTGCTGGGTATAGTAGCCTGGGCTGGCATTTGTGTTCTCTTAGGGTCTGTATGAGATCTGCCCAGGATCTTCTAGCTTTCATCGTTTCTGGTGAGAAGTCTGGTGTAATTTTGATAGATGTCCCTTTATAAGTTACTTGCCATTTTTCCCTTACTGCTTTTAATATTCTTTCTTTCTATAGTGGATTTGGTGTTTTCGTTATTATGTGCCAGGGGGACTTTCTGTTCTGGTCCAGTCTGTTTCGACTTCTGAAGGCTTCTCATATGTTCATGGGAATCTCTTTCTCTAGGTTAGGGAAGTTTTCTTCTATAATTTCTTTGAAGATATTTTCTGGCCCTTTAAGTTGGAAATCTTCGCTCTCATCTATACCTATAATCCTTAGGTTTGGTCCTCTCATTGTGTCCTGGTGTTCCTTGATGTTTTGGATTACCTCTATGCATTTTGCATTTTCTTTGACTGTTGAGTCAATGTTTTCTATGGTATCTTTAGCACTTGAGGTTCTTTTTCTATCTTTTTTAAAATATTTTTTATTGAATATCTTCTTCATTTACATTGCCAATGGTAAAACCTTTCCCAATTTCCCCCTTCCCAAAGGCCCCCCTCCCCAAAGATTCTCTCCCCCTCCTCCCACCCCATGCCTCCTTGTATATGCCCCTCTACCCAACACACTCCCACCTCCCCCTCACCCCCCCCCCACTGCCATCTGTTTCCCTTTGTTGGGGCCTCTACTGAGCTTTTACCTGACCAAAGACCATTCCTCCCACTGATGCCCAACAAGGCATTCCTCTGCCACATTTTTTGCTGGAACCCTGTGTACCCCCTTGGTTAATGGTTCAGTCCCTGGGAGTCTTGGCGTGTCTGGGTATCCAAAGTCATTGTTCTTCCCATGGAGCTGTAAACCCCTTCAGCTCTTCCGGACCACCCTCTAGATCATCTGTTGGGGACCCCAAGCCCAGTCCAATAGTTGGTTGCTAGTTTCTGCCTCTGTATTTGTAGGGCTCTGGCAGGGCCTCTCTGGAGACAGCTATGGCATGCTCCTTTTGGTACATGCTTCTTGTCATAGTGTTGGGGTTTTGGTGACTGTTTATAGGATAAATCCCCAGGTAGGGCAGTCTCTGGGTTGCCTTTACTTCAGACTCTGCTCCACACATTGCCTCCCTTATTGCTCCTGTGAGTATTATAATCCCTTTCTCAGAGGAACCATAGCACCCTCACTTAAGTCCTCCTTCTTCTTGAGCTTTCCTGTGCTGGGTGAATTGTAAATTGTTTATTTTGAGGTTTTGGACTAGCATCTGCTTATTAGTGAGTGCATACCATGTGCATTCTTTTGTGATTGGGTTACCTCGCTCAGAATGACACTTTCTAGTTCCATCCATTTGCCTAAGAATTTCATGAATTCATTGCTTGTAATAGCTGAATAGTACTCCATTGTGTATATATACCACAGTTTGTGTATCCATTCCTTTGTTCAGGGACATCTGAGTTCTTTCTAGCTTCTGGCTATTATAAATAAGGCAGCTATGAACATAGTGGAGCATGTGTCCTTATTACATGTAGGAGCACCTTCTGGGTATATGCCCGGAAGTGGTATAGCTGGGTCCATAGGTAGCACTATGTCTGATTTTCTGAGGAATCGCCAAACTGATTTCCAGAGTGGTTTTACCAGCTTGAAATCCCACCAACAATGGAGAAGTGTTCCTCTTTCCCCACATCCTCTCCAGCATCTGCTGTCCCATGAGTTTTTCATCTTAGCCATTCTTACTGGTGTAAGGTGAAATCTCAGTGTTGTTTTGATTTGCATTTCCCTGATAACTAAGAATGCTGAACATTTCTTTAGGTGCTTTAGAGCCATTTGAGTTTCCTCAGTTGAGAATTCCCTGTTTAGCTCTGTTCCCCATTTTTAATAGGGTTATTTCATTCTCTGGAGACTAACTTCTTGAATTCTTTGTATATGTTGGATATTAGCCCCCTATCGGATGTAGGGTTAGTAAAGATCTTTTCCCAATTTGTTGGTTGCCATTTTGTCCTATTGACTATGTCCTTTGCCTTACAGAAGCTTTGCAGTTTTATGAGGTCCCATTTGTCAATTCTTGTTCTTAGAGCATAAGCCATTGGTGGTCTGTTCAGAAACTTTTCCCCTGTGCCCATGTGTTCAAGGTTTGTCCCCACTTTCTCCTCTATAAGCTTCAGTGTGCCTGATTTTATGTGTAGATCTTTGATCCACTTGGACTTGAGCTTTGTACAAGGAGATAAGAATGGGTCGTTTGCATTTTTCTGCATGCAGACCTCCAGTTGATCCAGCACCATTTGTTAAAAATGCTGTCTTTTTTTCCACTGGATGTTTTTAGCTCCTTTGTCAAATATCAAGTGACCATATGTGTGTGGGTTATTTTCTGGGTCTTCAATTCTATTCCATTGATCTTCCTGCCTGTCTGCATACCAATACCAAGCAGGCTTTATCACTATTGCTCTGTAGCAGAGCTTGAGGTCAGGGATGGTGATTCCTCCAGAAGATCTTTTGTTGTGGAGAATAGTTTTTGCTATCCTGGTTTTTTGGTTATTCCAGATGAATTTGAGAATTGCTCTTTCCAGATGTATGAAGAATTGATTTGGAATTTTGATGCGAATTGCATTGAATCTGTTGATTGCTTTCAGCAAGATGGCCATTTTTACTCTATTGATCCTGCCAATCCATGAACATGGGAGAGATTTCCATCTTCTGAGACTTTCTTCGATTTCTTTCTTCAGAAGCTTAAAATTCTTGTCATAGACCCTTCACTCATCAGGGTCACACCTGGGTATGAAATATTATTTGGGACTATTGTGAAGGGTGTCATTTCCCTAATTTCTTTCTCATCTTGTTTATCCTTTGAGTAGAGGAAGGCTACTGATTTGCTTGAGTTAATTTTATATCCAGACACTTTGCTGAAGTTGTTTATCAGCTTTAGGAGTTCTCTGGTGGAACTCTTTGAAGAAGGTACCATGAGGTTCTGAGAAGAAGGTATATTCTTTTGCTTGAGGGTGGAATGTTCTATAAATATCTGTTAGATACAGTTGTTCCATAACTTCAGTTAGTTTCACTGTATCTCTGTTTAGATTCTGGTTCCATGATTTGTCCATTTTTGACAGTGGGGTGTTGAAGTCTCCCACTATTATTGTGTGGGGTGCAATGTGTGCAGTGAGCTTTAGTAAAGTTTCTTTTATGAATGTGGGTGCCCTTGCACTCAAAGCATAGATGTTCAGAATTGAGACTTCATCTAGATAGACTTTTCCTTTGGCCAGTGTGAAGTATCCCTCCTTGTCTTTTTCGACAACTTTTGGTTGAAAGTCAATTTTATCCCATATAAGAATGGCCACTCCAGCTTGTTTCTTGGGACCATGTGCTTGGAAAATTGTTTTCCATCCTTTGACTCTTAAATAGTACCTGTCTTTGCCACCAAGGTGGGTTTCTTGTATGCAGCAAAACGTTGGGTCCTGTTTCTGTATCCAGTCCTTTAGGCTACATCTTTTTATAGGAGAATTGAGACCATTGATATTGAGAGATATTAAGGAAAAGTGATTGTTGCTTACTGTTATCTTCTTAGTTAATGGTGACATTTTGGTTGTGTAGCTATCTTCTATTGGGTTTGAAGAAAGATTACCTTATTGATTTTTCTACAGTGTAGTTTGCAGTCTTGTGTTGGTATTTTCCACTCATCCTTTGCAGAGCTGGATTTGTGGAAAGATACTGTGTAATTTTGCTTTTGCCATGGAATATCTTGTTTTCACCAACTATGGTAATTGAAATTTTTGCTGGGTATAGTAGTCTGGACTGACATTTATGTTCTCTTAGGCTCTGCAGGACATCTGCCCAGGCTCTTCTGGCTTTCACAGTCTCTGGTTAGAAGTCTGGTGTAATTCTGATAGGTCTGCCGTTATATGTTGCTTGACCCATTTCTCTCGCTACTTTTAATATCTTTCTTTGTTTAGTGCATTTGGTGTTTTGATTATTATGTGACAGGAGGAATTTCTGCTCTGGTCCAATCTGTTTGGAGTTCTGTAGGCTTCCGATATGTTCATAGACATCTCTTTCTTAGGTTAAGGAAGTTTTCTTCTATGATTTTGTTGAAGATATTTATTAGACCTTTAAGATTAAATCCTCACTTTCTTCTATTCCTATAATCCTTAGGTTTGGTCTTCTCATTGTGTCCTGGAGTTCCTGGATATTTTGGGTTACAAGCTTTTTGCATTTTGCATTTTCTTTGACTGTCGAGTCAATGATTTCTATGGAATCTTCAGCATCTGAGAGTCTTTCTTCTATCTCTTACATTCTGTTGTTGATGCTTGCATCTATGAGTCCTGACTTCTTTTCAAGGTTTTCTATTTCAGAGATGTCTCACTTTGTGATTTCTTTGTGGATTCTATTTCCAGGATTAGATCCTGGATAGTTTTGTTCAGTTCCTTCACTTGTTTGTTTGTTTTTTCCTGAAATTCCTTAAGGAATTTTTGTGTTTCCTCTTTAAGGGCTTCTACCTGTTTATCCATGTTCTCCTGTGTTTCTTTTAGGGATTTTTGTGATTCCTCTTTAAGGGTTTCTGCAGGTTGACCCATGTTCTCCCATAATTCCCTATGGGATTTTTGTTTTGACCCTTTAAGGGCTTCAACCTGTTGACTCATATTCTCCCATATTTCTTTAAGAGATTTTTTGTGTTTCCTCTTTAAAGGCTTCTACCTTTTGATCCTTATTCTCTTGTCTTTCTTTAAGGGATTTTTGTGTTTCTACCTGTTGACCCATGTTCTTTTGTATTTCTTTAAGGGAGTTATTTATGTCCTTCTTGAAGTCCTCCATCAGTGATATGAGATGTGATTTTAAATCTGGTTCTTGCTTTTCTGATGTGATGGAGTATCCAAGATTTGCTATTGTGGGAGAGCTGGGAGACCTGGGTTCTGATGGTGCCATGTTGCCTTGGTTTCTGTTGGTAATGATTTTGTATTTGCCTTTGGCCATCTCATCATCTCTGCTGTTAGCTGGTCTTGCTGACACTATCTTCTCTATCCTGCAGGCCTGTGTTCCTGTACTCCTGGGGTTCTCTTTCTGTCCAATGCCCTGTAAACAGCTAATTCTCCAGGAAGTATCAGGAGATGGGGGTCTCCCCTGTGGCAGACTTGTCAAGGGTCGAATGCCCTGCTCCTGCCAATTCTCGAATGCCCTGCTCCTATAGGTTTTCTAATACCCTGCTCCTGTCAGTTCTCTAGAGAGTATCAGGAAGTGGTGTCCTCTCCATGCCAGATGTGGAACAGGTCTCCCTTTCTTTTATCTCTTGTATTCTGTTGTTGATGCTGATTCCGATGTTGATGCATCTATGACTCCTGAATTCTTTCCAAGGTTTTCTATCTCCAGAGATGACTCACTTTGTCATTTCTTTATTGTTTCTACTTCCACTTTTATATCCTGGATAGTTTTGTTCAATTTCTTCACTTGATTGTTTGTGTTTTCCTATAATTCTTTAAGGCATTGACCCATGATCTTCTGTATTTCTTTAAGGGATTTTTGTGTTTCCTCTTTACCAGCTTTTACTTGTTGACTGATATTCTCCTGTTTTCTTTAAGGTAGTTATTTAAGTCTTTTTTGAAGCCCTCTATCAGCATCTAGAGATACGATTTTAAATCTGACTCTTGCTTTTCCGGTGTGTTGGGAGAACTGGTTTCTGATGTTGCCATGTGGCCTTGGTTTCTGTTGGTAGGGTTCTTGTGCTTGCCTTTCACCATCTGGTTATCTCTGGTGCTAGTTGGAATTGTTGTCTCTAGCTGGAGTTTGTTCCTCCTGTGGGCCTGTAAGCCTGTGTCCTTACTTTTCTGAGCTCAGAAGTGAAAGCACTGCTGGGAGATCACTCTCTCCTGGTGGGCTATGCACAGAAGGCTGTGGAGTCTCCTGGTTCCCTGGTGCAAATGGCAGCAAGAAGACTTTCATTTCAGCTGTTCCACTAATCTTATGCCCTGTGTGCTTCAAGCTCTTCCCCTCCAGAGAGAAGGTGGAGATATCACCTCTGTGCTCAGAAGTGAAAGCGCTGCTGGGAGATAACTCTCTCCTGGTGGGCTGTGCACAGAAGACTGTGGAGTCTCCTGGCTCCCTGGTGCCTAGTTTTATAATTTTTAATTACATGTAGGTTGTGTGTGTGCGTGTGGCTATGGGCATGTGAGTGCAGGTGCCCTTTAATGCCAAAGTCACTGGATCCTCTGTAGCTGGAGTTACAAATAATTGTAAGTTATCTGATATGAATCCCAGGGTTGAAAGTGGGTGCTCTGGAAAAGCAGCAAGTGCTCTTAACTGCTGAACTATCTCTCCAGCTCAAGTAAATATATAATATTAAACATTAAACTGTGCAACTCATCAATTCACCTTGAGTATATGTCCAAAAGAAATAAAAACTAATGTTTAAACCTGTATAAAATATTTAGAGCAACACAATGAATAACAATTGGAAAAATTCCAAATATATATCAATGACAAATTCAGCCACTAAAAAATAAAGAGAGAGATACTGAAACATCCTCCAAGATACATAAATGTTTGAAGTTTTGGTGACACACTGAAACTAATTGAAAAGAAACTGGGAAAGAGCCTTGAGCACATGGGCACAGGAGAAAATTTCCTAAAGAGAACACCAATAGCTCATGCTGTAGAATTGACAAATGGGACCACATAAAATTACAAAGTTTCTGTAAAGCAAAGGACACTGTCAATAGGACAAAACGGCAACCAACAAATTGGGAAAAGATCTTCACCAACCCTACATCTGACAGAGGGCTAATATCCAATATATACAAAGAACTCAAGAAGTTAGACCCCAGAAAACCAAATAACCCTATTTAAAAATGGGGTACAGAGCTAAACATAGAATTTTCACCTGAAGAACTTTGGATGACTGTGAATACCTTTAAATACACTGAAAGCCATGAGTCAGCTCATTGTAGTGGGTCAAATATGTGAAATAAAGTTCACAAAAATGTAAGAAAGTTACCAGTGGGAGAAGGAAGAATGAGACAGAGGAATGGGGGAAAGAAAATAATTACAATCCATTTTAAAATGTAAAAAACCTGGAAAATAAAATGGAAGAATTTATAAATTATGAAATGATAGTTCACATACTCACTGAGAGGAAGAATGGGTCCAAGAAATTAAATTTTAAGAGTTTCTTCAGTTTTTGTACAAAGGGATTCTGTCGGTTGTTGAGGGAATCAACATTTACTCCAAATGATGTGGCTGTGATCACATCCATGCTGTAGGCCCCAAAGACACTGAAGAGAGAGATGGAAAGTAACATCTATACCTTCTTCTATTCCTTCTAACATAATGGATCAAATGGGAGTAAATTCACAAGCCAAGGGAAGGCAGACACTGTCAGAATCCCTGCTGTGGTCAACCTAACCCTCCATCACACTTTTCATGAGAATTTTCTTATTTGACAATGTGAACACTATCCTTGCACTGGGTTGTGACAGGGATACTATTAGTTTGTTTTAGTTGTCAACTTGACACAATCTACAATCATTTGGAAATAGATTCTCAGTAAGCAGTTATCTGCAACAAGTTAGCATTGGGCATTTCTAGGAGATATTACCTTGATTGTGGAAAAAGCCTGTCCACTTTGGGCAGCACCTTTGCCTTAGCTTAAGTCTTTATCCTGAGTGAGGTAACTCAGACCCAAAAGGACATGCATGGTATGTACTCACTAATAAGTGAATGCTAGCCAAAAAAAAGTACAGAGCACCAAAATATACAGTCGAGAGAACTCAAAATGATCAACAAGCTGAAGTGCCCAAGTGAGGATGCCTCAGTCCCACTTGGGAGGGAAAACAAAGCAATCACAAGTGGGGAGGGAGGAAGGGACCTGGGAGGGAAAGTGGACGGGGTCAGGGATGGGGGGGAGGAGTAGAAGGGAGAGGGGAACCTGATCTGGTATTGGGTGAAGGAAAAGGGATGAATCCCTGAGGGCCAACAGAAAGGGTGGAAATAGGCAACCTCGGGAGATAGGCGGTTGGAGGACCTCTTCAGAATGCACCAGAAGCCTGGGTTGTAAGAGACTCTCATGACTCAAAGATAAAATGCCCAACAATAGGGAGAGGGAACTAACACCTCAGGCAGAGGGTTAAGACAATATATCAAATGAGGGAGAGGGGCCATCCTACAATCACAACCCTGACCCAAAATTGTTCCTGTCTGAAAGAACTACATGGATGGAAATGGAGAAGAGCATGCAGAAAATAAGGTCCAATAACAGGCCCAAAGTGCAATCCAGCTCAAGGGGAGGTCCCAAGATCTGACACTATTACTGAGGCTATGGGACGCTCACAAAATGGACCTAGCATGACTGTACTCTGGAAGTCCCAACAAGCAGCTCAAAGAGTCAGATGCAGATATTTGCATCCAACCAATGGACAGAAGCAGACCCCTGTTGTTGAATTAGGGAAAGTTGAAAGAAGATGAGGAGAAGGGCAATCCTGTAGAAGGACTAGCAATCTCAATTAATCTGGACCCAGAGATGTCTCAAACACTGGACCACCAAACAGGCAGCATACACCAGCTGATATGAGGTCCCCAACACACATATAGTAGAGGACTGCCAGGTCTGTGCTCATTCAGAAAAGATGCATCTAACCCTCAAGAGACTGGAGGCCCCAGGGAGTTTAGAGGTCAGTTGGGATGGGGGATGAGGATATCTATATTGAGAGAGGGGAGTGGGAAGGAGGCATGCTATGTGGAACAGTCGGAGGGTGGATGAGGGTGGAGGGAATAAAATATGGAGTGTAAAATTAATTAATTAATTAATTAATAAAAAGAAACTCAAAAAATCAGAACACCGAATGCACAAAACAAAGAGTATTAAAAGCAGTAAAGAAAAAAGCTCAAGTAACATAAAAAGGCAGGCCTATCAGAATTACACCAGACTTCTCTACAGAGACTCTAAAAGCCAGAAGATCCTGGGTAAATGTTATACAGACACCAAGATAACACAAATGCCAGCCCAGGTTACTCTATACTCAGCAAAACTCTCAATTAACATAGATGAAGAAACCAAGATATTCCATGACTAAACCAAATTTACACAATAGCTTTCCACAAATCCAGCCCTACAAAGGATAATAGATGGAAAACTCCAACACAAGGAAGGAAACTACACCCTAGAAAAAGCAAGAAAGTAATCTTCCTGTCTAAAGAAAATGCAGGGACAAAGAGTGGAGCAGAGACTGAAGGAAAGACCATCCAGGGACCATCTCATCTGCAGACACCAAATCCAGACACTATTGCTGATGCCAAGAAGCACTTGATGACAGGAGCCTGGAATAGCTGTCCCCTGAGATGCTCTGCCAGAGCCTGACCAATACAGATGTGAATACTTCCAACCAATCATCAGACTGAGCATGGGGATCCTAATGGAAGACTTAGAGGAAGGACTGAAGGAGCTGAAGGGGATTTCAACTCTATAGGAAGAACAACAATATCAACTAACTGAAACCCCCAGAGCTCCAAGGGACTAAACTACCATCCAAAAAATACATATGGAGGGAACTATGACTCCAGCTGCTTATGTAGCAAAGGATTGCCTCATCTGGCATCAAGGGGGAGGGAAAGCCCTTGGTCCTGTGGATGCTTGATGCTAAAACATAGAGCAATGCTAGGGCAGTGAGGCAGGAGTGGGTGGGTTGGGGATCACCGTCATAGAGGCAAGGGGAGCAGATGTGATGGGGGTTTTCCAATGGGAAACAGGGAGGGGCATAACATTTGAAATGTAAAGAAATAAAATAACCAATAAAGAGATAAATTTTTTTAAAAAAAAGAGTTGACATGGTCATTGTCTCTTCAAAGCCATAAAACCCAAACTAAGACACCACTTTCTCCAAAGAGATGCTTTTTTCCTTGAATGGCCTATCATAGTCATAACACTGTTACAGGAAAGTCTCCAGTTTTCCTATGGTCTCAGCCCCAGCAGAAGCCTGAGATGTAATCACCATTCTATTTGGTTCCTGAGGTGATTTAACAGTATGAACTCCAGAATCCCAGTAGGCCGTTATAGTGTTAATTGAATATAAAATGTTTGAGCCTTGATTCTGGGCCCATGGTATTCTTTGGGAAGGTCCTGAACTTTAGGAAGTGTAGCCTCTCCAGAGGAAGTAGATTGCTACAGTCAGATCTTGAATCTTTATATGCTGAGATTTCTGTTTCTTGAGTGTTAGATGCAGTGTGATCAGGTGACCATCTGCCAACATGTCTTCCTGCAACGAGGGACTGTATCTCCCTGGAAATGTAACCCAAAATAGGGTCTTTCTCTTTCCAGTTGCTTTGCTTGGATAATTTTGTAAAGGCAACAGGAAAATAACTAATGCAATGGTCTTATTTAATCCAACAACTGTGCTGGTACTTACTCTTTCATTGCGATGGGATTGCCTTGCTCTGCTTCACGCCTCATGTTTTTCACCAGCAAATCTGTATACTGGTTAATGATGGGGAACATCTACATGCAAAAAAAATATCATCTGTAGTGAGATGAAGGGGGTTAATTCCCAGTGAACACAGCCTTCCCAAGGATGAATCAAAAATCACATTAACCCAAAAGGCCATTGTTAGGAGGTTCAACTCAGAGGCCACTGGCTGGAAAAGGGTTGTGATCCTCCATTCTACCTGTCCCCAGGTCTGTTCTTTATGTTTCCAATGAAAAGTTTACTATGCCATTACTTCCTTGAGCTTCCCACTGGTGAAGGTTGGAGACAGCAATGTTCTTAATCTCTTCCATTCTTCATTCTCAGAAAAGTGGATGGCTTTTTTCAAAATTCCCACTGGAACAACCCTCTAGAATGCAAAGCAAAAGAGATGTTGCTATATACAAGTTTGGAGAACCCCACAGTTGTAATAAATAAATAAATAAATAAATAAATAAATAAATAAATGGTATCATTTATTTTTAAATATTTATGACTCTACAATTAATTCAGGTAACAAGTTCAATGAATATTTGTCTCAAATGTCTAACTCTACAGCAGGATGGAGGTGGCACACAGCCAATGCATGTAGCTTTAGGACATTATTATTTACCCTCTCTTTCTACAGTATTTCCACACAGATGAAGAACCAGTTTCACGGATAGCAACAATAATTTTAGTCTGTGCCATGTAGTCAGGAACCTATTTAAACTGGTGGCCTTGTAGAGACAGGCCTGTTATGTATTTACATGTATTCATAGGGTGAGCTTCTTGATAAAAGGGTGACAAACGTGGTTTGAGAAAACAATAACATTATTTGCTTATTTGTATTAATAAAAATAATGCTATTCTATGCAAAATCTTTTTTCTTACTGATTTTCTTTAGGTATAGATGATTTTACATCCCACTTTAGTCGGGGACTACCCCCTTGAATGTTATGCCTGCTGTGAAAACACATATTTTGTACAAAAATAGATATTTTTGTCATTCTGAATGTTAAAATGAGAACATCTTGCATCTGATGCTTATACATGAAAAAATTTATATATGATGTCAAAATTGAATATGACAAAAGAAATTTAAGTAAAAATCACTGGTTTTAGTGTTTTCAGTAGAGGTAAGCAATGTGTACATGTACAGAGATAAGAGGAGAACATCAGGCGTCCTGCTCTGTCACTATACCTTATTCCTTTGAGACAAGATCTCTTTTAGAACTGAAAGTTCCCTGTTATGTATAGACTGGCTGGCTAGAGAGCTCCTGGAATCTACCTATCCCCAGTGCTGGAGTTATTGCACCTGTGGCCATGCCCAACTTTTTTATGTTAGTGCAAAAACCTTTGTAAGATACAAGAAAAATAAACAAAGATTTGGGTGCATTTCTCAGGTAAGTGAGAGTAGGTAAGAAACACACAATCACTTTCACAATCATTCCAAAGAAATAAAATACTGAGGGTTAGAAAGATGGCTCAACAGCTAAGCAGTAGCTGCTCTTGGTTCTCAGCATGCTCATGCCAACTTAGATCATCTGCAACTCCAGATCTTGGGGCTTGATGGCCTTATCTAGCTCCATAGGGATGCCGCGTGCATATGCTACACAGACATACACACACATATAGGCAAAACATCCATACTCATGAAATGATACAATAAAAGTAAATAAATAAATGAAGAGGATATATTTGGTGTGAATCTAACAAAAAATGTACACTATGCCGAAAGCTGTAAAAATGATGGTGAAAGGGAATTTGAAGGAATGGAAAAGCATATCATATTTTTAGACCAGATGACAGCCAGGAAGATGGCTCAGCAAACCAAAGCACTTTTTTCTTCAAATTTGAATTCCCAGCTACAGCTGCTATAACTAAAGTGTTGGAGAGAGGCAGATCTCAAGAACTTCAATTTATCACTGGCAATTTATCCAGGATAAAACAGTGAACTTGGGTTAACATCTCAAGGGAATAAAGCAGGATACCCAAAGTCCTCCTCTTGCTTCAGCACATGCATACTTAGACACAAGTATCTAGGCAACACAGATAAAATTCAAAATACTAACAACATTGTTTTTCTCCAAATTTATCAAAAAATTAAATTCCATTCTGATAGCATAAGTAGGTTTTTATATGTAAACATCAATAAACTCATTCTGAATTTGCATGAAAAGACAATGAAATAAGACTTTAAGTGAAAGATACATAGAAAGGATTCTGAAAATGAGGAGGAACCAATTGTTTCATTTCATGTGGAATCACAACACATTTACAGCAATTAAGAGTTTGTGCTGAAAAACTCAAATCCAAATGGATCAAAGACCTCAATATAAAACCAGATACACTAAATCTAATAGAACACAAAATGGGGAATAGCCTTGAACTCACTGGTACAGAAAACAACTTCCTGAACAGAATACCAATGGCTCAGGCTCTAAGATCAACAATTGATAAATGGGACCTCATAAAATTGAAAAGCTTATGTAAAACAAAGGACAATGTCAATCTGACAAAACAGTTACCTACATATTGGGAAAAGATCTTCACCAATCCTCAATCTGACAGAAGGCTAATATTCAAAGTGCATAAAGAACTCAAGAAGTTAGACACCAACACACCAATAACAATTTGAAAAATGTGGTATTCTCCTGAACAGAATACCAATGGCTCAGGCTCTAAGATCAACAACTGATAAATGGGACCTCATGAAATGGAAAAGCCTATGTAAAGCAGAGGTCAATGTCAATAGGACAAAACAGTGACCTACAGATTGGGGAAAGATCTTCACCAACTCCATCTGACAGAAGGCTAATATCCAAAGTATATAAAGAACTCAAGAAGTTAGACACAAACAAACCAAATAACAATTTTTTTAAATGTGGTAGAAATCTAAAAAGAGAGTTCACAACAGAGGAATCTCAAATGGCTGAGAAGCACTTAAAGGAATGTTCAAAGTTGGGTGGAAGAACACACTCATCAAAGTAGGGGGAGAGAGGATAGAACAGGGGCTACCTTGGGATGGGAGAAACTGGGAAAGGGCATAACATTTGAAATGTAAATAAAGAATATATCCAATAAAAAAGTCCCCTTCTGCAGGATCCTTCATTCTGGGGCAGACTCCAAGCTAGTCTTCTCCCTTGAAAATATAATATCCTGACCCATCCCAGAAGACCCACTGCACTCAGAACAGTTGGTAAGAATTCCCTCATCCCTCTCCAGAGACCCAGAATGGTTGTTGGACTCAGAACTCATCACCCATCAAAACTCCCACCCTCCAAATACCACTCCCCTTCTACTCCTTCCACCCCTTTCAAATCCTTCCTGCTGGGGCAGACTCCTAGCTAGTCTGCTCCCTTGAAGATACAATATCCTGAGTCATCCCAGAGGACCTAATTCACTCAGAGCAGTTGAGGACCAGTTGCACCCAGAGAAGTTGAGGACCAGCTGCAGAGCAGTTGGACAACAGCTTGACTGCTACACTGAAGACCTAACAGTCTGAAGGCCTCCCAGGAGATCTACTACAGCCACAGCAACAGGTCAGCAACTTCTCTGCCCCTGTGAAGAGCCCCTAGTTGGAAGGACCCACAGGTGGTCCACTACAACCAAGGCTGCAGACCTTCCCAGAGGCCTGAAACAATGCAAGGACAAAGAGGCAGTCTCCAGACAGTCAGACAGACCAACAAACACCAGGGATATCCAGATGATGAAAGGCAAGCATAAGACCAAAAGTAACAGAGGCCAATATTAGTGGGCATCATCAGATCCCAGTTCTCCCACCATAGCAAGCCCTGAATACACCAATACACCTGAAAATCAGAAACCTGTCCTAAAATCCTATCTCATGAAGATAACAGAATCCTTTAAGGAGGATATGAATAATTCACTGAAAGAAATACAGAAAAACGGTGCCCTGCAGGGTGGTCGGTGGCCGCCATCTTCACTCCCAGTCAGATAGGACAAGCAATCCCAGGTATGAAGATATCCTGAGTCTAGGATCTCTGAGGACAAAGGCTGCCGAGCTGTGGGCTGCCACCTGCACCTGGGACCTGGGCAGATGGGCAGTTTGTCTGTTTGTCAGCCAAGCATGGGTCCTGTGTCCTGTAGGGTGGTCAATGGTCACCATCTTCGCTCCCAGTTGGATAGGATGGGCAACCCCAGATACTGAGATATCCCAAGACTAAGATCTCTGGGGTTGCAGACCACCAAGCTGCGGGCTGCCACCTGTGCCCAGGACCTGGGCAGATCAGCAGTTCATCTCTGTGCCAGCCAGACATGGGTCCTATGCCCTGTGGGGTGCCTGCAGGATCCCCGCTGCCATCTTTGCTTCCTAACAGAGCAGACAGGCAGCACCAGCTTTGGTTCACACAGACAACCCAAGTATTACATTGCATTGAGCAGGACACACCAGAGATCCAACAGCACCCAAGAGAAGGGCAGCACATCAGCAATCTGTACCAGGGGAAAACCAGTCATTCAATGTTGTGGAAATAACCTTAGGAGCTCACAGGAGGTTCAAGCACCAGCCAGTGACAACAGGACCAACTAACACCAGAAATAACCAGATGGCAAAAGGCAAACGTAGGAATGTTACCAAGAGAAATCAAAGCAATATGGCAGCATCTGAACCCAATTCTCCAACAACAGTAAGTCCTGTATACCCCAACACAACAGAAGCACAAGAATTGGAATTTAAAATTACTTATGATGATGCTGTTAGAGGAACACATGAAGGACATAAAAAAAAATCTCTTAAAGAAATTTAGGAGAAACTGGATCAAAAGTTAGAAGCTCTTACAAGGGAAACACAAAAATCATTGAAGAAATTCAAGAGAATATGGGTCAAAAGATAGAAGCCAATAAGGAGGAAATGCAAAAATTACTTAAAGAAATACAGGAGAACTTGGGTCAACAGGCAGAAGTCATGAAAGAGGAAACATAAAAATCTCTTAAAGAATTACAAGAAAACACAAACAAGCAAGTGAAGGAACTGAGCAAAACCATCCAGGATCTAAAAACAGAAGTAGAAACAACTATGAAATCAGAAAGGGAGACAACTTTGGAGATAGAAAACCTTGGGAAGAAATCAGGGGCCATAGATGCAAATATCAACAGAATACAAGAGATAGAAGAAAGATTCTCAGATGCTGAAGATACCATAGAAACCATGAACAAAACAATCAAAGAAAATGAAAAATGCAAAAAGCTTGTAACCTAAAACATCCAGGAAATGAATGAGAAGACTAAACCTAAGGATTATAGGCATAGATGAGAGTGAAGATTTACAACTTAAAGGGCCAGCAAATATCTTCAATAAAATTATGGAAGAAAACTTCCCTAACCTTAAGAGAGAGATGTCCATGAGTATACAAGAAGCCTACCGAACTCCAAACAGACTAGACCAGAACAGAAATACCTCTGGTCACATAATAAGCAAAACCCCAAATGTACTAAACAAAGAAAGAATATCAAAAGCAGTAAGAGAAAAAGGCCAAGTAACATATAAAGGAAGACCTATCAGAATAACACTAGAGTTCACACCAGAGAATATGAAAACTAAAAGATCCTAGGTAGGTCTCATGCAGATTCTAAGAGAACACAAATGTCAGCCAAAACTACTATAACCAGCAAAACTCTCAAACACCATAGATGGACAAACCAAGACATTCCATGACAAAACCAAATTTATACAATATCTTTTAAAAAACTCAGCCCTACAAAGGATAATAGAATGAAAACACCAATACAAGGAGGGAAACTACACCCTGGAAAAAAAGCAAGATAGTAACCTTCTTTCATCAAACCAAAAAGAAGATAACCAAATATAAAAAATAACATCTAAAATGACAGGAAGTAATAATCAGTATTCCTTAATATCTCTTAACATCAATGGACTCAATTCCCCAATAAAAAGAAATAGACTAAAAGACTGGATACATGAACAGGACCCTACATTTTGCTGCATACAGGAAACACACCTCAGTGTCAAAGACAAACACTACCTTAGAGTAAAAGGCTAGAAGACAATTTTACAAGCAAATCATCTCAGGAAACAAGCCAGAGTAGCCACTCTAATATCAGATAAAATTGACTTTCAATCTAAAGTCATTCCATGACAAAACCAAATTTATACAATATCTTTTAAAAAACCCAGCCCTACAAAGGATAATAGAATGAAAACACCAATACAAGGAGGGAAACTACACCCTGGAAAAAGCAAGATAGTAACCTTCTTTCATCAAACCAAAAAGAAGATAACCAAATATAAAAAATAACATCTAAAATGACAGGAAGTAATAATCAGTATTCCTTAATATCTCTTAACATCAATGGACTCAATTCCCCAATAAAAAGAAATAGACTAAAAGACTGGATACATGAACAGGACCCTACATTTTGCTGCATCAAAAGAGACACAAAATGACACTTCTTGCTGGTCAAAGGAAAACTACACCAAAAATAACTCTCAATCCTGAACATCTAGGCTCCAAATGCAAGGGCACCTTCATTCGTAAAAGAAACTTTTTAAGTTAATAAGGCTCAAAGCACACATTGCACCTAACACAATAATTGTGGGTGACTTCAACACTCCACTATCCTCAATGGACCGATCAGGAAAACAGAAACTAAACAGGGACATACTGAAAATATTGAAGCTTTGGACCAATTAGATTTAACATATATATATATATATATATATATATATAGAACATTTCATCCTAATGGACTGATTAGGAAAACAGAAACTAAAAAGGGACACAGTGGAAATATTGAAGCTTTTGGACCAAATAGATTTAACAGATATATATATATATATATATATATATATATATATATATATATATATATATATAACATTTCATCCTAAGGCAAAAGAACATACCTTTTTTTTCTCAGCACCTCATGGTACCTTCTTCAAAATCAATCATATAATTGGTCACAAGACAGACCTCAACAAATATAAGAAGATCAAACTAATCCCATGCCTCCTATAAGATCACTATGGAGTAAAAGTGGTCTTCAATAGCAACAAAAACAACAGAAAACCCACATACACATAGAAACTGAACAACACTCTACTCAATGATTCCTTGGTCAAGGAAGAAATAAAGAAAGAAGTCAAAGACTTTTTAGAATTTAATGAAAATGAAGATACAACATACCCAAACCTATGGGACACAATGAACGCAGTGCTAAGAGAAAAACTCATAGCCCTGAGTGCCTCCTAAAAGAAAATGGAGAAAGCATATTCTAGCAGCTTAATGATGCACCTGAAAGTCCTGGAACAAAAAGAAGCTAATTCACCCAGGAGGAGAAGAAGACAGGAAATCATCAAACTCAGGGCTGAAATCAATCAAGTAGAAACAAAGAGAACCATACAAAGAATCAAGAAAACCAGGAGATGGTTCTTTGAGAAAATCAACAAGATAGATAAACCCTTAGCCAGACTAACCAAAGGGCACAGAGACAATATCCAAATTAACAAAATTAGAAATGAAAAGGAAGATATAACAACAGAAACTGAGGAAATTCAAAAAATTATCAGATCCTTCTACAAAAGCCTATACTCAACACAACTGGAGAATCTGGAGGAAATGGACAATTTCTTAGACAGATACGAAACACCAAAATTAAATCAGGATCAAGTTGATCATCTAAACAGTCCCATAACCACTAAAGAAATGAAAGGGGTCATAGAAAGTCTCCCAACCAAAAAAAGCACGGGACGAGATGACTTTAGTGCAGAATTCTATCAGACATTCAAAGAAGAACTAACACCAACACTCTTCAAACTATTCCACCAGATAGACACAGAAGGAACACTACCCAACTTGTTCTACAATTACACTGATACCAAAACCACACAAAGATCCAACAAAGAAAGAGAACTTCAGGCCAATTTCCCTTATGAATATCGATGCAAAATACTAAATAAAAATCTTGCCAACTGAATCCAAAACACACCAAAATAATCATCCACCATGATCAAGTAGGCTTCATCCCAGGGATGCAGGGATGGTTCAATATAAGGAAATCCATCAATGCAATCCACTACATAAACAAACTCAAAGAAAAAACCACATGATCATTTCATTAGATGCTGAAAAAGCATTTGACAAAATTCAGCACCCTTTCATGCTAAAAGTCTTGGAAAAATGGGAATTCAAGGCCCACACCTAAACATAATTAAAGCAATATACAGCAAACCAGTAGCCAACATCAAACTAAGAGAGAAACTTGAAGCACTCCCACTAAAATCAGGGACTAGACAAGGCTTTTCAATATAGTACTTGAAGTTCTAGCTAGAGCAATTAGACAACATAAGGAGGTCAAAGGGATACAAATTGGGAAGGAAGAAGTCAAACTATCACTATTTGCAGATGACATGATAGTCTACATAAGTGACCCAAAAACCTCCACCAGAGAACTCCTACAGTTGATAAACAACTTCAGCAAAGTGGCTGATTATGAAATCAACTCAAGCAAATCAGTTGCTTTCCTATACTCAAAGGATAAGCAGGATGAGAAAGAAGTAAGGGAAATGACACCCTTCACAATAGCCATAAACAATATAAAGTATCTTGATGTGACGCTAACCAAACAAATAAAAGATCTGTATGAGAAGAACTTCAGGTCTCTGAAGAAGGAAATTGAAGAAGACCTCAGAAAATGGAAAAATCTTCCATGCTCATGGATTAGCAGGATTAATATAGATAAAATGGCTATCTTGCCAAAAGCAATCTACAGATTCAATGCTATCCCCATAAAAATCCCAACCCAGTTCTTCACAGAGTTAGAAAGAGCAATTCTCAAATTCATCTGGAAGAACAAAAAACCCAGGATAGCTAAAACTATTCTCAACAACAAAAGAAATTCTGGGGGAATCAGTATCCCAGACCTCAAGCAATACTACAGAGCAATAGTGTTAAAAACTGCATGGTATTGGTACTGTGAAAGGCAAGTGGACTAATGGAATAGGATTGAAGATCCAGAAATGAACCCACACACTTAGGGTCACTTGATCTTTGACAAAGGAGCGGAAAACATCCAGTGGAAAAAAGATAGCCTTTTCAACAAATGGTGCTGGTTCAATTGGAGGTCAGCATGCAGAAGAATGTGAATTGATCCAATCTTATCTACTTGTATTAAGCTCAACTCCAAGTGGATGAAGGACCTCCACATAAAACCAGACACGCTGAAACTAAAAGAAAAGAAACAAGGGCACAGGAGAAAAGTTCTTGAACAGAACACCAATAGCTCATGCTCTAAGATCAAATACTGACAAATGGGACCTCTTAAAATTACAAAGCTTCTGTAAGGCAAAGGACACCATCAAAAGGCCAAAATGGCAACCAACAAATTGGGAAAAGATCTTCACCAACCCTACATCCGACAGAGGGCTAATATCCAATATATACAAAGAACTCAAGAAGTTAGAGCCCCATAGAACAAAATAACCCTATTAAAAAATGGGGTACAGAGCTAAACAAAGAATTTTCACGTGAAGAAATTCAAATGTCTAAGAAGCACCTTAAGAAATGCTCAATATCGTTAATCATTAGGGAAATGAAAAGCATAACAACCCTGAGATTTCACCTCATACCAGAATGAGGCTTAGTCAGAATGACTAAGGTTAAAAACTCAGGAGACAGCAGGTGTTGGTGAGGATGTGGAGAAAGAGGAACACTCCTCCACTGCTGGTGGGGCTGTAAGATGGTACAACCACTCTGGAAATCAGTCTAGCGGTTTCTCAGAAAACGGGACATGACACTTCAGAGGACCCTGCTAAACCACTCCTGTGCATATACACCAGAGTATTCCCCAGCATGCACTAAGGACACATGCTCCACTATGTTCATAGCAGCCTTATTTATAATAGCCAGAAGCTGAAAAGAACCCAGATGTCCCTCAATGGAGGAACGAATACAGAAAATGTAGTATATTTACACAATGGAATACTACTCAGGAATTAAAAACAATGAATTCATGAATTTTTAGGCAAATGGTTGGAACTGGAATATATCATCCTAAGTGAGGTAACCCAATCACAAAAGAATACACATGGAATGCAATCACTGATAAGTGGATATTAGTTAGCCCAGAAGCTCTGAGTACTCAAGGCACAATTAGCATATCAAATGATTCCCATGAAGAAGGGAGGAGAGAGCCCTGATCCTGGAGAGGCTTGATCCAGCATTGAAGGGGAGTACTAGGACAGATAAAAAGGAAGGGAGTGATTGGAGAATGGATGGAGAGAAGAGGGCTTATGGGACATATGGGGAGCGGGGCAACCAGGAAAGGGGAAAGCATTTGGAATGTAAACAAAGAATATAGAAAATTAAAAAAAAAAAAGAAATACAGGAAGACACAGGTAGACAGATGAGGGAATTGAATAAAGTGATCCAAGACCTAAAAGTGGAAGTAGAAACAATAAAGAAGACATAAATGGAGGCAAACCTGGAAACAGAAAACCTAGGAAAAGGTCAAGAACTACAGATGCAAGTATCACCAACAGAATACAAGAGATGGAAAAGCAAATCTCAGGTGTAGAAGATGCTGTGGAAATGATTGAAACAACTGTCAAAAATTCAAAACATAAAAAACTCCTTACACAAAGCAGTCAGGAAATTCAGGACACAATGAAAAGACCAAATCAAAGAATAATCAGAATGGAGGAGAATGAAGATTCCCGGCTCAAAGGACCTGAAAACGTCTTCAACAAAATCATAGAAGAAAACTTCCCCAACCCAAATAAAGAGATGGCCATAAAGGTACAAGAAGCCTATAGAACACCAAATAAATGGGACCAGAAAAGAAATTCCTCTCATCTAATAATCAAAACACTAAACGCAGAGAAGAAAAAAAATATATTAAAAGCTGCAAGGGAAAAGGTTCAAGTCACATACAACGGTAGGCCTATCAGAATTACACCCAACTTCTCAACAAAGAATATGAAAGCCAGAAGAGCCTGGTCAGAGGTCATGCAGATTCTAAGAGAACACAAATGCCAGCCCAGGCTACTATACCCAGCAAAACTCACAATCAACATAGATGGAGCAAACAAAACATTCCAGGACAAACCAAATTCAAAATGTATCTATCGACCAATACAGACCTACAGAGGATCCTAGAAGGAAAGCTTCAACACAAGAAAGGATAAGATATTAAGCATCTCACAACAACGCCAAAAGGAGAGGACCACAAGCATAAAAAGCCACCTACAAAAACAAACATATCAGGAACCAACAGTCATCTCTCTTTAATATCTCTCAATATTAATGGACTCAACTCACCCATAGAAAGTCATAAGCTAACAGACTGGATACTCAAACACGATCCAGCATTTTGCTGCAAAAAAAGAAATACACCTCAATAAAAAAGACAGTAAAAGCATGGAAAAAGCTCTTCCAAGAAAATGGTTCCAGGAAACAAGCAGGAGTTGCCATCTTAATATCCAATAAAATAGATTTTCAACCAAAAGTTATCAAGAGTGATGAAGAAGGACACTTCATATTTATCAAGAAGAAAATCCACCACGATGAACTCACAATTCTGAACATCTATGTCCCAAATGCAAGGTTACCCACATTCATAAAAGAAACTTTACTAAGGCCCCAAACACACATTGAAACCCACACAATAGTAGTGGGAGACTCCAATACCCCACTCTAACCATTGGACAGGTCATTGAAACAGAAACTAAACAAAGACACAGTGAAAACTAATAGAGGTTATAAACCAAATGGATTTCACAAATATCTACAGAACATTTCACCCTAAAACAAATACACCTTCTTCTCAGCACTTCATGGTACCTTCTCCAAAATCGATCATATACTTGATCACAAAAAAAAAAAAAAAAACAAAAACAAAAAACCTTGACTGCTACTAGAAGATTGAAATAATACCATGGATTCTATCAGATCACCATGGCCTGAGGCTAGCCTTTAAGAACAGCAAAAACTACACAAAGTCCAAATACATGTGGAAACTGAACAACTCTTTACTCAATGATAACTTGGTCAGGGAAGAAAGAAAAAATGAAATTAATGACTTCCTGGAATTTAATGAAAATATTGATACATCATACCCAAACTTGTGGGACACAATGAAAGCAGTGCTAAGAGGAAAATTCATAGTACTAAGTGCCCTGGTAAAGAAACTGGAGAGATCTTACTGAGTCCAAGAACACATCCAAACCACCATTCCCCACAATCAAGTAGGCTTCAGCCTAGAGATGCAAGGCTGGTTTAATATATGAAATGTATTGGTGTAAACCACTAAATAAACCAACTCAATGAAAAAAATCACATGATCATCTCCTTCGATGTAGAAAAAGCATTTGACAAAATACAACACCCCTTCATGTTCAAAGTATTGAAGAGATCAGGAATGCAAAGCCCATACCTAAACATAATAAAAGCAATTTACTACAAACCAATAGCCAATATCAAATTAAATGGAGACATACTTGAGTCAATCCCTCTGAAATCAGGGACAAGACAAGGATGCCCACTCGCCCCATATCTATTCAACATAATACTCCAAGTGCTAGCTAAAACAATAAAACAACAAAAAGAGATCAAGGGGATACAAATTGGCAAAGAAGAAATAAAAGTATCACTACTTTCAGATGATATGATAGTATACATAAGCGACCCCAAAAATTCTACCAGGGAACTTCTCCACCTGATAAACAACTTTAGCAAACTGGCCAGATATACAATTAAGTCAAGGGCTGGAGAGATGGCTCAGCAGCTAAGAGCACTGACTACTCTTCCAAAGGTCCTGAGTTAAAATCCCAGCAACCACATGGTAGCTCACAACCATCCATAACGAGATCTGACCTCCTCTCCTTTAGTGTCTGAAGAGAGCTATGGTGAACTTATATATAATAAATAAATAAATCTTTTAAAAAATAAAATTAAATTAACTCAAATAGATCAGTGGTCTTCCTGTATACAAATGACAAAGAAGCTGAGAAAGAATTTAGGGAACCAACACCCTTCACAATAGCCACAAATAATATATCTTGGGGTAGCTCTAACCAAACAAGTGAAAGATCTGTATGACAATAAATTCAAGTCTCTCAAGAAAGAAATTGAGGAAGATCTCAGAAAATGGAGAGATCTCCCTTTTTCATGAACTGACAGAATTAACATAGTAAAAATGGCCATCCTACCAAAAGCAATCTATAGATTCAATGCAATCCCCATCAAAATCCCAACATAATTCTTCATTGACATGGAAAGAGCAATTCCCAAATTCATCCAGAAAGACAAAAAACCCAGAATAACTAAAATAATTCTTAACAATAAAAGAATGGCTGGGGGAGTCACCATCCCTGACCTCAAGAGCAATAGTGATAAAAACTGCATGGTATTGGTACAGAAATAGACATGTTGATCAATGGACTAGAATTTAAGACCCAGAAATAAAACCACACACTTACAGACACTTGATCTTTGACAAAGAAGCTAAAAATATACAGTGAAAAAAAGAAAGCATCTTCAATAAATGGTTCTGGTCTAACTAATTGTCTATATGTAGAAAATGAAAATAGGCCCATATTTGTCACCTTGCACAAAGCTCAAGTCCAAGTGGATCAAGGACCTCAACATAAAACCAGATACACTGAATCTAATGGAAGAGAAAGTGGGAAAGAGCCTTAAACTCATTGGCACAGGGGGAAACTTCCTAAACAGAACTCCAGTGGATCATGGTCTATGATCAAGAATTGATAAATGGGATCTCATGAAACTGGAAATCTTCTGTAAGGCAAAGGACATAGTCAATAAAACAAATCAGCAACCTATAGAATGGGAAAAATCTTCACTAACCCAACATCTGATAGAGGGCTAATATCCAAAATTTATAAAGAACTCAGGAAGCTATTCACCAAAACACAAACAACCCAATCAACAACAACAACAAAAAAAATGGGGTATAGAACTAAACCGAGATTTTACAAGAGAGGAATCTCAAATGGCTGAGAAGCTCTTTTAAAATGTTCAAAGTCCTTAGTGATCAGAGAAAAGCACATCAAAATGACCCCGAGAGTCTACCTGACACCAATCAGAATGGCTAAAATCAATGGCTAAGATCAGGTGACAACACATGTTGGAGAGGATGTAGAAAAGAAGGAACACACCTCCATTGGTGGTGGGATTGCAAACTGGTACAACCACTCTGAAATCAATCTAGAGGTTCCTCAGAAAATTGGAAATAGATCTTTCTGAAGACCCAGCTATATCACTCTTGGGAATATACCCAAATGATCCCTCACTATGCCACAGGGGCACATGTTCCACTCTGTTCATAGCAGCCTTGTTTGTGACAGCCAGAACCTGGAAACAACCTAGATGTCACACAACAGAAGCATGGATACATGAAATTTGGTTCATTTACACCTTGGAATAATACTCAGTTATTAAGAACGAGGACATCCTGAGCTTTGCAGGCAAATGAATGGAACTAGAAAATATCCTGAGTGAGGTAACTCAGACCCAAAAGGACATGCATGGTATGTACTCACTAATAAGTGGATATTAGCCACATAAAAATTACAGAATACTTGAGATTCAGTCCACAGAACTCAAAAAGTTCAACAAGCTGAAGTGCCCAACTGAGGACACCTCAGTTCCACTTGGGATGGAGAAGAAAGCAATCACAAGTGAGGAGGGAGTTAGGAACCTGGAAGGGAAAAGTAGATGGGGCTGGGGAGAGTAGGAAAGTAGGGAACCTGATCTGACATTGGGGGATAGAAAATGACTGAAGTCCTAAGAGACAGTAGAAAAAAAATGGAAAAAGACAACCTCAGGAGATAGGAGGTTGGGGGGGCAGGGTGACTCTCCAGAATGCACCAGAGACCTGTGAGGTGAGAAAGTCATGGGACTAAAAGGAAGGGACCTTAGATGAAATGCCTGACAGTAGGGAGAGGGAACTTAAAGAGTCTACCTCCAGCAGGAAGATAGGGCTTCAAATAAGGGAGAAGGAAGCCATCCCACAGTCATAACTCTGACCCATAATTGTTCCTATCTGAAAGAATTACAGGGATGGAAATGTAGAGGAGGCTAAGGAAAAGAAGGTTCAGCGACAGATTGAAAGTGAGATTCAATGCAAGGGGAAGTCCCAGGGCCTGACACCATTACTGAGGCTGTGGAGCACTCACAAAAAGGGACCTAGCATGAGAGCATTCTGAATGACCCAACTAACAGCTGAAAGAATCATATGCAGATGTTTGTACCCAACCAATGGACAGAAGCAGCTGACCCCTGCTGTTGAATTAGGGAAGGCTGAATGAAGCTGAGGGTGACCCTGTAGGAGGACCAGCAGTCTCAATTAATCTGCACCCCAGGATCTCTCAAACACTGAACCACCAAACAGGCAGCATACATCAGCTGATATGAGGTCCCTAGCACACATACACTAGAGGACTGTTAGGTATGTGTTCATTCAGAGATAATGCACCTAACCCTCAAGAGACTAGAGCCCCCAGGGAGTTTAGAAGTCAGGTGGGGTGGGGGGTAGGGTCATCCACATGGGCATAGGGGGAAGAGGTATGGGATGTGGAACAGTTGGAGGGTGGACAGGGGTTGGTATATAAAAATAATTAATAAAAATATTTATTAAAAATAATTGACCTTAATGTGAGCAAAGCACTCAATAAAGTATGTATGAAACGGGGAAAAATTTTTAAAAAGAGCAATCTATGGAGAGAAATGAATAAAAAAGAAAATATCACATGCACACATAGACACACACACACACACACACACACAAGCAAACATACCAAAACACCTACCAAGTACATAAATATATGAATAAATGGTGAAATAATTTTTAAAATGGGTACCTACCTGATGGTTTGTGAAGGTAGAATAACATTCTTTTACCAGCACTGTTTTTATTATGTCTGGATCCATTATAGCCAAAATAGGTTGTCAGCCCTCATAAAACCTACATTGGGAAAACAGAAGGTTTAACCAACTACATTTTGCAGCTGGAGGCATGCCCAGGAACCCTGATGTTATTTCAAATGATACAAGACCCATAATCCAAACTTTGTAATACACAATTATATGGGTTCCTAGTTAATAATGCTAACCCCATACTACAAAAGTCTCATGAAATAAAGCAAAATGTAGCTCATGCAAGGAGGGGCAAATACAAAGTAGTTCTACAAAGAGATTGCAATTAGAAATAAATGGGAACATTTTTTAAATCTGGTGGTGCATACATGAATATTAAGTTTGAATTGCCAGACACTGGGCAGAAAATTATTTGAATCATTGCTGGACCATCAAATTTAAGAGAAAGCTAAAATATGTGACTTTCTCTGACAAATTCAGTCTATGAACTATACTCGTAGACATATGGGACCAGTAGTAGTAAGACAATTAGAATCATACCTTCAGCTCAAGAAAACTATAGACTATGATTGTTTTCCAGGCACTGAAATGTGTAATCATTTCAAGTAAACCAATGGAAGTTTCCAGAACACTTACCCCCAAATTTTCCCATATTTTTGATGGCATTGTCTATCAAACTCCCAAAATCCCTGGGAAGAAAAAAAATGAAAACTCATTTTTATATTCATTTATTTATTTTGTGTGTGTATGTGTGTGCCAGTGTGTGTGTGTGTGTGTGTGTGTGTGTGTGTGTGTCTGCATGTCATCTCTGACAGGACTTCGAGTTATTCCTCTCATAGGCACAAGAGGAAAAAGGAGCTAAGTGAACACAAGGGAGAACCCCAGGCACAGACATCACTGCGTGTCTCCATATTTAAAGTTCTTTTTATTCAACCGATAAGCTCACCCTAGAACACCAGAGGAATTGTTAGATGGAACAAACTCAGGATCTCTTTCAGTCTAGAGTGTATATGAGTCTCAGACACATTGTTGAGTAAGAAAACAGGTGAGCAAAGAATGACAGAGAACTCTCTTATCATGTGTTCTACTGAGCACAGAAAGAGAAGAGATACCACAACTACATCAAACATTACAAATTATGGTGGTTAAAAAAATGTTCCCCTAGACCCATAGGTGATGCCACTAGTAAATGTGGCCTTGTACAAAGTGGTCACTGGGCGTGGGCTTTGAGGTCTCAGAAATTAAAGCCATTCAGTATATCAGTCACTTCCTGCTGCTTGCAGATCCAGATGTAGACCTCTTAGCTACCTCTCCAACACCATGTCTGCCTGCATACTGACATGTGTCATGCCATGGTAATAACAGACTAGACCTGTAGGTCAGCCCCAATTAAATATTTTCCTTTATAAGAGTTGTTATGATCATTATGTCTATTTATATCAATAAATCCTGGGACATATATTAAGCATTTTCTTTAACCTTTTACTTCCTGTCCTAGTTTGTTTTAATTATCAACTTGACAGAGCCAATAATGAGAAGGGAGTCTCCATAGAGCAGTTGCAGTTTTCAAGATGAGATTGGCCTGTGGAGTCAATGTCTATGAGAGTTCATATTGGTGGTTAGTTGATATAAGAGGTCCAGCTAACTAATCCATAGGCACACACTTCTGAGATGTAAAAGAAAGGTAGCCAACAAGGGCCTAAGAGAGACAGAAAGCAGCATTCCTCTATGGTCTCTTCCTCAGGCTCCATCCCTAATATCTCTCAATGAAGAATCCCAACCAGTAAGATAAATAAAACCAAAGACTTGAGAAGCCTAGATTAGCCATTTCTAATTGCAGGAACTAAGGCAGTTTTGACCATAACAAGACTGGCAAGGAGCTGGAGCAATACTTACATTGCAGTATGCCAGAATATTTCCCAGGAACGGCAGTGGTTTGGGTCCAGAAATCCCCAAATTCTTAAATTTTCCATGTGTGTAAGTTCCATAACTGTAATGTGAGAGGTTGAGTTCTTAGGGATTGCATTATGTAGGCTTACCAGTCACAGACACAGGAACATTAACATTCAAGCTGTAGGGATCATAACATGTAAGCAACAAATCACAGTGAAAGCTACAACTGCAACAATTACTGTTGATCTTCTTATTTATCCTCATATTCTCTGAAAGACAAAGTGAACCCACAAAGGTTAGCTAAAAATTAGATGAATTCTTGGGCTGTAAGTCCCAAAGTAAATTATTTGCAAATGTCCCACAACTTCACTGGTAATATGAGATTGAAACCAGAATACTTTTACATAATGTAATTTTCTTATGTCATTTAGGAAATTGATTGGTTACCAATGAGTCTTGCCCTGTAGGTGATCTTTAGTGAAGCTGCAACACAAAAGTGTATCTGAGATTTCTTCCCTGAGAGGAGAGGAATATTTTCTTATTTATACCTAATTCAGTGGTTCTTAACCTCCCTAATGCTGTGACACATTAATACAGTTCATCATGTTATAGTGACCACAAAAACATGACTTTATAAAATTAATTTGGCTATCATTATCAACCATAATGTAAATATTGGATATGCAGGATATTTGATATGTTACTCCTCTGAAAGGGTCAAGATCCACAGGTTGAGAACTGATGTCCTGATTCATAGCTATCTATAATGTATGTTATCACTGGCCCATTCTCTTCTTTATCCATCTATTCTGAGAGATTCACATGACCTGATGAACAGACCTAGAAAAAAACTGTTGAATTAAAACCCTGCTAAGTTAATAGAAAAGAAACTGGGGAAGACCCTTGAGGACATTGGTACAGGGGGAAAGTTTCTGAACAGAACACCAATAGCTTATGCTCTAAGATCAAGAATTGACAAATGGGACCTCATAAAATTACAAAGTTTCTGTAAGACAAAGGACACCATCAAAAGGACAAATCAGCAACCAACAAATTGGGAAAAGATCTTCACCAACCCTACATCAGATAGAGGGCTAATATTAAATATATACAAAGAACTCAAGAAGTTAGACCCCAGAAAACCAAATAACCCTATTTAAAAATGGGGTACAGAGCTAAACAAAGAATTTTCACCTGAAGAACTTCAGATGGCTGAGAAGCATCTTTAAAAATGCTTAACTTCATTAGTCATTAGGGAAATGCAAATCAAAACAACCCTGAGATTTCACCTTACACCAGTCAGAATGGCTAAGATTAAAAATTCAGGAGACAGCAGGTGTTAGCAAGGATGTGGAAAAAGAGAAACACTCCTCCACTGGTGGTGGGGTTGCAAATTGGTACAACCACTCTGGAAATCAGTCTGGCAGTTCCTCAGAAAACTGGATACCTCAATTCTGGAAGATCCTGCTATACCACTCCTGGGCGTATACCCAGAAGATTCCCCATCATGTAGTAAGGATGCATGTTCCACTATGTTCATAGCAGCCCTATTTATAATAGCCAGAAGCTGGAAAGAACCCAGGTATCCCTCAACAGAAGAATGGGTGCAAAAAATGTGGTATATATACACAATGGAGTACTATTCAGCCATTAGAAACAATGAATTCATGAAATTCTTAGTCAAGTGGGTGGAGCTGGAGAACATCATACTAAGTGAGGTAACCCAGTCTCAAAAGATCAATCATGGTGTGCATTCACTAATAAGTGGATATTAGCCTAGAAAATTGGAATACACAAAACATAATCCACATATCAAATGATGTCCAAGAAGAACAGAGGAGAGGCCCCTGGTTCTGGAAAGACTCAGTGCAGCAGTATAGGGCAAAACCAGAACAGGGAAGTGGGAAGGGGTGGATGGGAGAACAGGGGAAGGGAAGGGGGCTTATGTGACTTTCGGAAAGTGGGGGGCCAGAAAAGGGGAAATCATTTGAAATGTAAATAAAAATATATCGAATGAAAAAAAGAATAAAGTCAATCAACCCTTTTGCAGCTAAAAAAATAAAAAATAAAAATAAAAAAACCTGCTAAGCAAGTTTATTTCATAGCATGCATACCATCCAACTGATGTATTTTCTTATGCATTAGGCTTATATCTCTGACACACATGACCCAATGAAATTACTTTATCTGTTGTCACAAATCCTGAGAGCAATAATATTTGCCTTTAACTTTAACCTTCTGAAAGATGGCTGCAATATTATCTCCCAAAAGCTTTAGGACCAAATAGAATGAAATGAAATATTTTCAATTAACTGTAAAACATGATCAGATGAAAAGATGTTACCAAAAAACCTGTATACTTAGCCTTTCCTTAAAAGAATAAAACCATGTTTGAGATTTCTGTTTTCACATTACAATGTAAATGATGACAGAAGTTAAATGTGAAGTGTTTGGTAAGGGGGAGCAGCTACTATCCATGGAGTCAAAGGTGTGCACACACACACAAACACAGACACACAATCATACACATACATGCACTCATGCAAATATGAACACATGGACACTCACATAGGTAGTAGAATGAGTTGTCCATGGTGTCACATATGTTATCCTGGAACTCAGGATAATCTTTCTTCCTGTATATCATTATGAAGTCATCCTATCATGGAAAGGAAGTACTGAAATAGATGTTTTGACTGATGCTTTCAGTGGAACTTAGAAGGAAAATATTTAAAATCCAAATTGCTTCAGAATGCCTGTCATTTGAAGATGCAAGTAGATTTCATAGCAGGGGAAGTGTAACTCCCTATACTGATGCTTGGAAATGGTGAAGGGAAATAATGAGAGTCAGGTCTTTTTGCTCTAAAAATTCATTACTTAGGGGTGCTAGAGAGGTGGCTCAATGGTTAAGAGCACTCCTTGCTCTTACAGAGGACTAAGATTCACTCCTCAGCATCCACATGGTGGCCTACAGTCATCTGTAACTCCAATTTCAAGGGATATGATGTCCTCTGCTGACCTCCATGGGCACCAAGCACACATGTAGTGCACATACATGCATGCATACAGGCAAAACACAAAAATTAAATGACTAAATGCAACATACTATGGGCATTGTATAAATGGTCCTTGTGGTGAGAAAATGGAGCAAAAACTATCCATGTGCCCGTGGAAAACTCCTTGACTCCTGTATCAGAGAAAGCAGAGGTGAAGACAACACAAAAGGTCTTCCCATCCCCACAATACCAATAATCCTGAGACCTTGAAGTGGAGGCCTCCTATCAAACACAGTGACCAGTTATTTGTAATCTGCTTCACTGAGCCCTGGGTAGTTAATCTGGAGAAATAGTGAGACTCACTGGAGCATAAGACAGGTCTAAATGGGTTCATTCAATCCTCCTGTCTACAAAATGTGGATTTTAGTAGAAGAGGAATATACACTTATCCCCTAGGAGGGATTTTCATAGAAACAAAAGAAACACCTTAAGTCTTTGTACACCCCATGTTCAAGCAGTGTCCCCTTCATTTTCTCTTTGAATTTTCTAAACAAGTAAAGGTAAGAAATTTCTGATTCACATCCCCCAAGTTCTGATCATTAAGGACAGGAGCCTGGGCAGTTTACTCACAGGTAGAGGAGCACCAGGATGGTAGCCAAGAGCATCCAGGTTTCCATGGAAAGTTTTGGGATCAAATCCATTGCTGCTTTCTTTAATCAGGTCTCTTCTCTATGCTTATCTGTATGTGCTGCTCTTTGCAGGGCTGAACTTTCTGAGTTCGCTTCCCTGCTTAGTTTTGATTCAAGGCAGTCCTCCTTCAGTGCTTAAATACTGGAAAAGGAGGTTGGGCTGACCTTACCTTCAGTAGAAATACTATTATGCCCACAGTTCCAAGAGTTTGGTACATTCTCCACCTCCACTGTTGGCCAAGAATCGTGGATATACCCACACTGATTCATTTGGTAGATATAGCAATGAAAAAAACACAACCTGTGATATCATTAAATCAAAAGGTTGTTGTCTCTTATCAGAAGCTCAGATGAAGCTATTGTCATTGACTTCCTACAGTCTGCCGTTTTGCCCAGGGCTGCTTTTATTTTGCAATACTGGAAATTCATCCAAGTGAGCTCCACCTACAGGTATTATTTTTATTCACTTCCCTCTGCCTACAATATCCTCTGCCTCAGAGAGGGCTCTTACTCATCCTTCAAATCCATCCATTAAAATTCCATCTGATAGAATCCTTCCTCACTAACCTCAACAAAAGATAGAAATAGTCTCCTGGACAGTCTTTTTATGGCCAGGAAACAATCCTAATTTTCTCTCTCCAAGAACATTGTTGGTTTCTACATGAGTTTCCAATACCAGATTATAAGCTTATGCAAGGCATAGTCTATCACTAGCTTTTATGTCTGTCTAGAGGTATTATTTAAGAAATGTGGTATTTAGGTGACTGAGCAGCCAGGTACAGACAGATACACAGAGATCACCCGATAGAAAGTGACTTGAGACACGGCCTGTCAAGGCTCCACCTGCACCCAGGAGCTGGGCAGCACCACAGCCATTGTTCCACCTACCCTGCCAGGGGACATCTGCCTTGCAGGGAGTCCTGCAGTTAGAGGGAGTCCAGCATTTAGAGTTGAGGCTACCGCCATTTTTTTTTTCTGTGACTGAGCAGCCAGATGCAGACAGGTACTTAGATATCATCAGAGTATAAGATTGCTTGGGACTCAGACTGACAGGGCTCCACCTGCACCCAGGAGCTGAGCAGCTCCACAGCAATCTGTGCCAGAGGAAATCAGGTAATCCAGGGGTGCTGAGATAGGCTTGAAGGCACACAGGAGGGAAAAGCACCGGCCAGTAACAGCAGAACCAACTAACACCAGAGATAACCAGATGACAAAAGGCAAATGTAGGAACATTACTAACAGAAATCAAGGCAACATGGTACCATCTGAACCTAGTTCTCCAGCAAGTCCTGGATAACACCAGAAAAGCAAGATTTGGATTTAAAAATCACAGCTCATGGTGCTTATGAAGGGCTTCATGAAGGACATAAATGACTCCCTTAAAGAAATACAGGAAAATACAAGTAAACAGGGAGAAGCCATTATAGAACTACAGGAAAGCACAATACAACAGGTGAAGGAATTGAACAAACCCATCCAGGATCTAAAAATGGAGGTAGAAACAATAAATAAATCACAAAGGGAAACAACTCTGGACATAGAAAACCTAGGAAAGAAGTCAGAAGTCATGAATGCAAGCATCAACAACACAATACAAGATAGAAGAGAGAATCTCAGATACAGAAGATATCATAAAAAGCATTGATAAAACAGTCAAAGAAAATGCAAAATGCAAAAAGCTCCTGACCCAAAACATCCAGGAAATCCAGAACAAAATGAGAAGACCAAACCTAAGGATTATAGGTATAGAAGACAGTGAAGATTTCCAATTTAAAAGGCCAGTAAATGTCTTCAACAAAATGATAGAAGAAAACTTCCCTAACCTGAAGAAAGAGATGCCCATGAACATACAAGAAGTCTACAGAACTTCAAAAAAATTGACCAGAAAAGAAATTTCTCCCAGCACATAATAATTAAAATCCCAAATGCACTAAACAAAGAAAAAATGTTAAAAGCAGTAAGGGGAAAAGGTCAAAATAAGGAAAGAAATCAAAGATTTTTTTTTTAATTTAATAAAAGTAAAGATACAACACACCCAAATTTATGGGACACAGTGAAAGCACTGTTAAGAGGAAAACTCATAGCTCTGAGTGCCTCATAAAAGAAGCCGGAGAGCACATAAACTAGCAGCTTAACAGCACATCTGAAAGCTTTAGAACAGAAAGAAGCTAATACACTTACTCCCAAGAGCTACTCCCAAGCTACTCCCAAGAGAAGTAGAAGGCAGGAAATCATGAAACTCAGGGCTGAAATCAACCAAGTTGAATCAAAAAGAACTATACAAAGAATCAACAAAACCAGGACCTGGTTCTTTGAGAAAATCAACAAGATAGATAAAGTGTTAGCCAGACTAACCAGAGGGCACAGAGACAGTATCCAAATTAACAAAATCAGAAATCAAAAGGGAAAAATAACAACAGAAACTAAGGAAATTTAAAAAAACCAACTAGACCATCTAAACAGTCCCATAATGCCTAAAGAAATAAAAGGAGTCATAGAAAGTCTTCCAAAATTCAGCATCCTTTCATGCTTAAAGTCTTGGAGAGAACAGGAATTCAAGGCCCATACCTAAACATAGTAAAAGCAATATACAGCAAACCGGTAGCCAGCATCAAACTAAATGGAGAGAAACTTGAAGCAATCCCACTGAAATCAGGGACCAGACAAGGCTGCCCCCTTTCTCCTTATCTTTTCAATATTGTACTTGAGGTACTAGCTCGGGCAATTAGACAACATAAGGAGGTCAAAGGGATACAAATTGGAAAGGAAGAAGTCAAACTATCATTATTTGCAGACGACATGATCGTCTACCTAAGTGACCCAAAGAACTCCACTAGAGAGCTCCTACAGCTGATAAACAACTTCAGCAAAGTGGCAGGTTATAAAATCAACTCAAGCAAATCAGTGGCCTTCCTATACTCAAAGGATAAGCAGGCTGAGAAAGAAATTAGGGAAATGACCCCCTTCACAATATCCACAAACAGTATAAAGTATCTTGGGGTGACTCTTACCAAACATGTGAAAGATCTGTATGACAAGAACTTCAAGACTCTGAAGAAGGAAATGGAAGAAGACCTGAAAAAATGGGAAAACCTCCCATGCTCATGGATCGGTAGAATCAATATAGTTAAAATGTCCATTTTGCCCAAAGCACTATACAGATTCAATGTAATACCCATCAAAATCCCAACTCAATTCTTCACAGAGTTAGAAAGAGCAATTATCAAATTCATCTGGAACAACAAAAAACCCAGGATAGCTAAAACTATTCTCAGCAACAAAAGAAAATTTGGGGGAATCAGTATCCCTGACCTCAAGCAATACTACAGAGCAATAGTGTTAAAAACTGCATGGTATTAGTACAGTGACAGGCAGGAGGATCAATGGAACAGGATTGAAGATCCAGAAATGAACCCACACACCTATGGCCAGTTGATCCTCGACAAAGAAGCTGAAAACATCCAATGGAAAAAAGATAGCCTTTTCAACAAATGGTGCTGGTTCAACTGGAGGTCAGCATGCAGAAGAATGCGAATTGATCTATCCTTGTCTCCTTGTACTAAGCTCAACTCCAAATGGATCAAGGACCTCCACATAAAGCCAGACACTCTGAAGTTAATAGAAAAGAAACTGGGGAAGACCCTTGAGGACATCGGTACAGGGAGAAAGTTTCTGAACAGAACACCAATAGCGTATGCTCTAAGAGCAAGAATTGACAAATGGGACCTCATAAAATTACAAAGTTTCTGTAAGGCAAAGGACACCATCAAGAGGACAAATCGGCAAGCAACAAATTGGGAAAAGATCTTCACCAATCCTACATCAGATAGAGGGCTAATATCCAATATATATAAAGAACTCAAGAAGTTAGACTCCAGAAAACCGAACAACCCTATTAAAAAATGGGGTACAGAGTTAAACAAAGAATTCTCACCTGAAGAACTTTGGATTGCGGAGAAGCATCTTAAAAAATGCTCAACTTCATTAGTCATTAGGGAAATGCAAATCAAAACAACCCTAAGATTTCATCTTACACCAGTCAGAATGGCTAAGATTAAAAATTCAGGAGACAGCAGGTGTTGGTGAGGGTGTGGAGAAAGAGGAACAGTCCTCCACTGCTGGTGGGGTTGCAAATTGGTACAACCACTCTGGAAATCAGTCTGGCGGTTCCTCCGAAAACTGGGCACCTCACTTCCAGAAGATCCTGCTATACCACTCCTGGGCATATACCCAGAAGGCTCCCCACCATGTAATAAGGATACATGCTCTACTATGTTCATAGCAACCCTATTTATAATTGCCAGATGCTGGAAAGAACCCAGATATCCCTCAACAGAAGAGTGGATGCAAAAAATGTGGTATATCTACACAATGGAGTACTATTCAGCCATTAGAAACAATGAATTCATGAAATTCTTAGGCAAATGGATGGAGCTAGAGAACATCATACTAAGTGAGGTAACCCAGACTCAAAAGGTGAATCATGGTATTCACTCACTAAGTGGATATTAACCTAGAAAACTGGAATACCCAAAACATAATCCACACATCAAATGAGGTACAAGAAGAAAGGAGGAGTGGCCCCTGGTTCTGGAAAGACTCAGTGAAACAGTACTCAGCAAAACCAGAACGGGGAAGTGGGAAGGGGTGGGTGGGAGGACAGGGGAAGAGAAGGGGGCTTACGGGACTTTCGGGGAGTGGGGGGGCTAGAAAAGGGGAAATCATTTGAAATGTAAATAAATTATATCGAATAAAAAAATTAAAAAAAATTATCAGATCCTACTGCAAAAGCCTAGATTCAACACAACTCGAAAATCTCGATGAAATGGACAATTTCCTAGACAAATACCAAATACCAAAGTTAAATCAGGATCAGATAGAACATCTAAAAGTCTTATAACCCCTAAAGAAATAGAAGCGGTCATTGACAGTGTTCCAACCAAAAAAAAAAAAAAGCACAGAACCAGATGGTTTTAGTGTAGAATTCTATCAGACCTTCAAAGAAGACCTAACGCCAAGACTCTTCAAGCTATTCCACAAAATAGAAACAGAAGGAATACTACCCAACTCATTCTATGAAGCTACAATTTCACTGATACCAAATCCACACAAAGATCCAACAAAGAAAGAGAACTTTAGACCAATTTTCCTTATGAATATCGATGCAAAAATACCCAGTAAAATTCTTGCTAATCACTCACTGATAATTGGATATTAGTCTAGAAGCTTGGAATACCCAAGACACAATCCACATATCAAATGATGTCCAAGAAGAAAGAAGGAGTAGCCCCTGGTTCTGGAAAGGCCCAGTGTAGCAGTGTAGGGGAATACCAGAGCAGGGAGGTAGGAAGGGGTAGATGGGGGAACAGGGTGAGGGAAGAGGATTATGGGATTTTCGGGGAGGGGGGATCAAGGAAAGTGGAAATCATTTGAAATGTAAATAAAGAATATATCAAATAAAAAATTCTTACCAACCAAATCCAAGAACACATCAAAACAATCATTCATCATGATCAAGTAAGCTTCATACCAGGGATGCAGGGATGGTTCAATATACAGAAATCCATCAACATAATCCACATTAAAAAAAAAACTCAAAGAAAAAAACACATGGTCATTTCACTAAATGCTAAAAAAAGCATTTGACAAAATTCAGCATCCATTCATGTTAATGGTCTTGGAAAGAACAATAATTCAAGACCCATACCTAAACATAGTAAAAGAAATATACAGCAAACCAGTATCCAACATTAAACTAAATGGAGAGAAACTTGAAGCAATCCCACTAAAATAAGGTACTAGACAAGGCTGCCCTCTTCTTCAGATTTATTCAATATAGTACTTGAAGTTTTAGCTAGAGAAATTAGACAACAAAAGGAGGTAAAGGGAATACAAATTGGAAAGGAAGAAGTCAAATTATCACTATTTGCAGATGATATGGTAGTATACTTATGTGACCCCAAAAAAAAAAATCCTCCAGAGAACTCCTACAGCTGATAAACAACTTCAGTAAAGTGGCCAGATATAAAATTAACTACAGGAAACCAGTAGCCTTCCTATACCCAAAGGATAAACAGGCTGAGAAAGAAATTAGGTAACTGACACCCTTTACAATAGCCACTAACAATATAAAGTATCTTGGTGTGACTCTAACCAAACAAGTGAAAGATCTGTATAAGAAGAACTTCAGATCTCTGAAGAAGGAAGTCGAAGGAAACCTCAGAAGATGGAAAAATCTTCCATGCTAGTGGATTGTCAGGATTAAAATAGTAAAAATGACCATCTTGCCAAAAGCAATATACAGATTGAGTGCAATTCCCATCAAAATCCCAACTCAATTCTTCATTGAGTTAGAAAGAGGAATTCTCAAATTCATCTGAAATAACAAAAAACCCAGGATAGCTAAAACTGTTCTCAACAGTAAAACAACTTCTGGGGGGAATCATTATCCCCAACCTCAAGCAGTACTACAGAGCAATAGTGTTAAAAAAAAAAAAACTGCATGGTATTGGTACGGTGACAGGCAGGTAGATCAATGGAATAGAATTGAAAACCCAAAAAGGAACCCACATACCTATGGTCACTTGATCTTTGACAAAGGAGCTAAAACTATGCAGTGGAAAAAAAGATAGCATTTTCAACAAATGGTGCTGGTTCAAGTGGAGGTCAGCATGCAGAAGAATGCAAATCGATCCATTCTTAACTCCTTGTACTAAGCTCAACTCCAAGTGGATGGAGGATCTCCACATAAAACCAGACACACTGAAACTAATAGAAAAGAAACTGGGAAAGAGCCTTGAGCACATGGGCACAGGGTAAATTTTCCTAAACAGAACACCAATAGCTTATCCTCTAAGATCAAGAATTGACAAATGGGACCTCATAAAATTACAAAGTTTCTGTAAAGCAATAGGACAAAACAGCAACCAACAAATTGGGAAAAGATCTTTACCACCTACATTTGAAAGAGGGCTAATATCCAATATATACAAAGAACTCAAGAAGTTATACTCCAGAGAGCCAAATAACCCTATTAAAAATGGGGTACACCTATCTCTCTGTATATGCCTCTCTCTGTCTCTCTATCTCTGTCTCTTTCTCTCTCTCTGTTTCTGTGTGTGTGTGTGTGTGTGTGTATGTGTGTGTTCTGCAAACAACAAGAAATACAAGTTAAACCTTGAAGAAAGACTTTTTAATTTAATTTTTTTTACATTTTCTTATTTACTTTGTGGGGGGCTTGTGGGAAGGTCAGGACAACTTGCAGAAGCTGGTTTTTTCCTTCCACCAAGTGAGTTCTGGGGAACTGAACTCAGGCTGTGAGGCTTTGGCAACAACTGCTTTTACTCACTGGGCCATCCTGCAGGCCAGAATGATTGTTTTTAACTTGCTTTTTAGTGTTCTCTTTTGTGGACATTTCCTTTGTGTTCATGCATACAGAAACTTCTCTGGGGCACACTTGATTTATGAAGTTTAAAGAATGAATAAAGTTAAGTGTCAGATAGCAAAAAAAAAAATGGGTGACAGAGCTAAACAAGGAATTTTCACCTGGGGAATATCAAATGGCTGAGAAGCACCTAAAGAAATGTTCAACATCCTTGGTCATCAGGGAAATGCAAATCAAAACAACCCTGAGATTTCACCTCACACCAGACAGAATGGCTAAGATCAAAAACTCAGGAGACAGCAGGTGCTGGCAAGGATGTGAAGAAAGAGGAACACTCCTCCTCTGCTGGTGGGATTGCAAGTTGGTAAAAACCACTCTGGAAATCAGTCTGGCGGTTCCTCAGAAAACTGGGCATGATACTACCAGAGGACCCTATTATACCACTCCTGAGCTACACCCAGAGGATTCCCCAGCATGTAATAAGGACACATGCTCCATGTTCATAGCAGCCTTATCTATAATAGCCAGAAGCTAGAAAGAACCCAGATGTCCCTCAACAGAGGAATGGATACAGAAAATGTGGTATATTTACACAATGGAAAACTACTCAGCTATTAAAAACAATGAATTCATGAAATTCTTAGGCAAATGGGTGGAACTGGAAAACTGAGTTACCTCACTCATCCTAAGTGAAATAACCCAATCACAAAAGAATACACATGGTATGCACTCACTGATAAGTGGGTATTAGCCCAGAAGCTCGGAATATCCAAGACACAATTCACATATCAAGTGATATCCAAGAAGAAGGAAGGAAGCCTTTCCCCTGGTCCTGGAAAGGCTTGATGCAATAGTGTAGGGGAATACCAGGACAGGGAAGAGGGAGGGGTTGACTGGGTAACAGGGGGAGGGAAAAGGGCTTATGAGACTTTTGGGGAGGAGGGAACCAGGAAAGGGGACATCATCTGAAATGTAAATGAAGAATATATCTAATAAAAAAAAGTAAAAAAATAAAAAAATGTTCACCTTTCTGATTCAAGAATTGGATTTTAAAAGGTTTGTCTTCCCTTCTCAAGTTCCAGAATAGAAGTGTGTTTTTCTTCTTTAAAAAAAAAAGGCCTCATGGGGTTTACCGCCCCATGGGAAGAACAATGATGTTGGCTACCCAGATGCCCCAGGACTCTCAGGGACTAAACCATCAACCAAGGGATAGACATGGTTCCTGCCAAAAATGTGGCAGAGGAATGTGGGAGGAGTGGTCTTTGTTCTGGTGAATGCTCAATAGATGGCCCAACAAAGGGAAATCAAGGGGGAGGAGGTAGGAGTGAGTAGGTGGGAGTCATATACTTGGAGGTGGGAAGAGGAGTTGGGGGGTTTTGGGGAAGAGGGAAACCAGGAAAGCTTTTAGCATTTGAAATGTAAATGAAGATTGTATTCAATTAAAAAAAGCCCTCATTTTGGATTTTAGTTAATTCCATATGTAGTCAAGTTGACAACCAGGAATGACCATCGTGTTCCTTTATGCTGCTTTTGTGTCTCTGAGAGACAATAGCTTCTGATTCTCTCCTTCACCATTGTTTTGCTGACTAACATCTGTATTCATTCATATGGGAACTAGATTTTCTAATACACCAACCTCAATATAATGCTCTCAGAAAGTTTCATTGACGAATTGAATAAAATGATTTGTGAATATTAAAAAAAAGAAATGTGCCATTTAGAAAATTCAGATGACATTTCCTATGAACTGACCACTTCATATTTGATGGTCATAAAAGCAAGAATGTTAGTTAGACCCAGTCTCCTTGCTGACCTATGCAGGTTGATCTGTCATGGGGCTGATTGTTCCATCACTTGAGGCTGGAGACTTGTCTCAAGACTTTAGAGTTTAGAGTTTAGAGCTTTGCTGTCTTTATCATCTATCTGTAACATCTTTCCCTATCTGTATTCCTATCGGGGCCTTGCATAATCCCTAGTAACTCACCCTACAATTACGAACACACACAAACACACACATACCATACACCAAAGGATGAAGAGTCAATTCCCAATACCCACATGATCACTTAGTACTGTCTAAATTTGAACTTCAATGGCTCCAACTCCCTCTTCTGGCCTCTGTGAGCACTACAAACATAGGTATACATGCAGGCAAAACATCTATACACATAAGATAATTTTAAAACCTGTGTATGCATATAAATGTGATGTGTGTGCATGTATGTCTGTGTGTGTGTGTGTGCGTGCGTGTGTGTGTGTGTGTGTGTGTGTGTGTGTGTTCACAATTTTAGGAGTGAGTTCCTAGGGACTATGCAAGTCCCTGATAGGAGTACTGATAGGGAAAGATGTCACAGACAGATGATAAAGATGATAAATATATGGCTTCTTCCTCATTCTCTTGACTTAAACAAGAGCCTGGCAGGCTTTACAACAAGTTGTATGGTGGGATCGTGATAAGTTTATCCAAAACTGTGAGCCTTTTGGATACCTTTTTTTGTTTAAATTAATCAATCCTAAATCAGGGGAAGAACCTAGTAGTTCCTTCCACCTGCAGTCCTTAAAGCCACCAGCCTTCCTGAAAATGCTGGTCTTCAGTTTACTAAATTCCCTTCTGTTTTCAGGGCTTCTTCTGTATGAGTGCCTTAATGTGTGTGTGTGTGCTCCTTCATCTTCAATAAAAGTATTTTTCATCTGTTTGCTCTGCCTGATGTACCTGAGATTTTCCCCACTGCTACCTGCTGTGTTCCAAATATCTCTGCCTTTTAATTCTTCTACTGGCAGACAAAACAAATCTGATCCAGAATGCCTTGCTGGTATTAGGAGTGCATGTGTATTCGAGTGTGGATATGTGCATGCACACGTGTGCCTGTGCGTGTGGAGGCTGGAGCCACATGGCAGATACCCTCCTTGATCGCAGCCCATCTTATGTATTGGATTAGTGTCTCTCACTTGAACCATGACCTTGACAGTTTGGTTCATCTAAATGGTTAGCTTGCTATGCTGTTTCCCTGGTTCTGCCTCACACATTCTTGGATTCAGCTAGTCCATTATACCTGTGAGATATTGTGAGCAAATTCTGGTCCTTATGCTTGCATAGCAGGTACTTTATCCACTAAACCATATGCCCAAGTTAGTCAAATTCATAACCAAATAATGTGAACTCTCCCACATGCATGATGAATGTGTATGAAGGGATTAAAGACAACAGCAGCCTAAAAAGATGTGTGTATAAAAGAATTGAAGATGACAGTCCTGGGAAGACAGGTAGACCACATGCACTTTAGCTACAAATCTATGACAAGTGTTACTACATATACCAGTCAAGGGTGCCCCAGACTCCAGAATAAAATATGATTCAAGCTACAGACTTGAGGGAAAGGAGTATAACACAGACATGTCCCTGTTTTCAGGTAAATGAATGGTTTCTGCATAAGCACAAAGCAGACTTGAAAAATTATATCTGGTGCCTTACCTTTGAAGTGCTATCTATCAGATTAAGTTCTTCTTGTCCTTTCTCCCCATACATCTCCTTCTCACCCACCACTGAGTACACAGTTTTGTTTTGACACATAGTCCCTGCCTTGATGTTTCATTCAGACTTGCCACATGCCCAAAGTAATTGATCAAAATAGAAACTCCTCACATTATGAGCCAAAACAAATCTTCCCTCCCTTGGCTTGTTTATCTGAGGAATTTTCTCAAGCTCATGAATAGGATAAAAAAAATGGCATAAATAAGTGAGGTCATTGTTGTAGCCATGCATGACTGTGAGACTCAGAAACCTGTGGAACTTGTTTGCAGAAGAATAAGAAAAAAAATCTGGGACAGAATAGACATTAGATTGCTGTAAGCAAAGACCTGATGGGTGATTGCAGTGTTAACAAGGGCCACTGTATCATTAAGGGTATGAAATCCTGGCTGATGATGTTTCAGATGGAAATGACTACTTTGTTGAGATTCTTTTGGGAAATCAGGGACCATTCATGCTACATGCAGGCCACAAACATGTCTGCATTTTATCCAATCCCTTAAGTGTTGGAGGCTGAATTTAAAGGAGACAGGCTAGTTATTAAGGACATTTTAAAGTAACACAGCATTAAGCTGCTTCTGGCTAGATTGATCACTAGAAAAGGGAGTCCAATGCTAACAGTCCTAACAGTCAATACATGAAAAGTTTGCAGCTTGGTCAGGAAAGAAATGTATGTAAAGTCAGGGCCAAAATACTATGGTTACTGAAAAGAGGAGGGTGCCATTTTTTTAAAAGGTGAGGTAGTTTTGATTTGTATTTCCATAAGTTCTCAAGAGTCACAGAACTTATGGGTAGTCTCTATATAGTGTGGGAATTTGTTGATGACTTACAGTCTATAGTTCAACTTCCCAACAATGGTCAGCAGCAGCTGTGAATGGAAGGCCAAGGATCTAGTTGCTCAGTCCCATGAGGCAATGTCCTTATGTAGGTCTCTAGCAGAAGGTGTGGTCCAGATTAAAGGTGTGTGCCACCGTGCCTGGATCTGGGATCTGCTTTGTCCCAGATGGCCTTGAACCCAGAGATCTCCCTGTTTTAATATTCTGGGATTCACAGCCACTATGCCTCAAGATCTACAAGTCAAGATCCAGGACAAAAACTTGTATCTCCCAGCCTCCAGATTAGGATCGCAGGTAAGCCTTCCAATTCTGGATTGAAGTTCATTCCAAATAGAGTCAAATTGACAACCAAATATGTTGAATATTTATTTCTTGATGGTTTAGTCATTCCCGTTTCATCACTGGAAAGTATATATTTAGTATCTATGCTATCTAGTTGTATGTAAACTTGACACAAGGTAAAGTCATTTCAAAAGAGAAAACTTCAGTTGAGAAAATGTGCCTAACAGATTGGCTTGTGGGCAAATCTTTAGTGAATTTTCTTAATCAGTGATTGATGTGGGAGGATCCAGAACATTTTGGGTGGTGTTGCATCTGGGTTGATGGCCCTGAGAACTATAAGAAAGCAGGCTGAGCAAGCCTTGAGTAGCTAGCAGGAAAGCAGTGCTTCTCCATGGCCTCTGCACAGTTCATGCCCTCCTTGAGTTCCTCACCTTATTTCGTTCAGTGATGGACTATGCTATCAAAGTGTGGTGGTTTGAATGAAAATGGTCGTACAGCAGCAGCGGCTGGTCGAGAGGAAGGGCCATCAGCAGTAGAACCAAGCTGACAGGGTCCAGCAGACCCTGCGCCCACGACCACTGGCCATCGCTGGCCAGCTGGGCTGCAAGCAGCGGCGGATTTATGGTGCCTTTCACCACGCAGAAGCCACATCAGAACTCTGCCTCCCGCCAGTCAGTTATGAGGCCTCCATATTGGTTCTCGGATGCCAGAGAAATGAGACAGACTGAGGTACGCAAATACAACCCGAGACCAACATCGCGGGGGTCTAAGCCCAGCGGGCGTTGGCCTGCACCCAGGCACTGAGCTGGTCGGGGGGCCACCGGTGTACAAACTGGGCCAGGTGGTTGTTTGCCCGGGCCAGTCTGTGTGCCCCCGCCATTTTGCCTACGGCAAGCCAGAGAGTCCTAGCAGGCAAAACCAAACCAGCTAACAGGCATAGCCCAAGGTGGACATAGCAGGGGTATCAGATGGTCAGGCCCTGGACTGCCCTGAGGCCTTGGGCTGCTCGGTGGGCCATCTGTGTGCCAACCTGGCCAGGAGGTTGTTAGCTCAGGCCGGCACGCACTCGTACAAGCACTGCCGCCATTTTGCCTACGGGAAGCCAGAGAGTCCTAGCCAGCAAAACCAGCTAACAGGCTAGCCCGAGGCTAACATAGCTGGGGTCTAAGACAGTCAGGCGCTGGACTGCCTCCAGGCCCTGGGCTGCTCGGTGGGCCATCTGTGTGCCAACCCAGCCAGGAGGTTGTTAGCCCAACAGACTCTCCAGACACTCTCAGGGAGCGCGTGCATGCCTCCATCCTGGCCACCTGACAGACCCAATTAACACTCACAGCTGAGGGGAACTTTGCTCAGACATTGGCCTGCCAGGCTTTTGCCTAGTCTCAGGGCCTGAGCAGCAAGGCTAGCCTTGTGTGCACCAACCTGGTTGGGAGTTCCGCTGGCCAGCAGAGTGATCAGCACTCAGAAAAGGTCCCCACAGCATACACCCTCAGCACTCCCTGAAGGAGCAAACGGGCACCATCTGGTTCAGAGACACAATCTGGGCAAAACACACTAGGGCTGCAAAAGCACCCAAGAGGAGGACAGCACATCAGCAATCTGCAACAGGGGAATCCCTGACATCCAGTGTTGCAGAAATAGCCCTAGAGCCTCTCAGGAGGCTGAAACACCAGCCAGAGACAAGACCAACTAGCTCCAGAAAACAAGATGGCAAAGGTCAAACGCAGGAACGCTACTAACAGAAATCTAGGCAATATGGCAGCATCTGAACCAAACTCTCCAACACCAGCAAGTCCTGGTTATGCCAACACACCAGAGAAACAAGATTTGGATTTAAAATCACTGTTCATGATGCTGCTAGAAGAACACAAAAAGGACATGAATGAATCTCTTAAAGAAATACAGGGGAACATGAATAAGCTAGAAACCCGTATAATGGAAACACAAAAATCTCTTAAAGAAATGCAGGAGAATAAGGCCCAAGAGCTAGAAGCCAATAAAGAAGAAAGGCAAAACAAACTTAAAGAAATGCAGGAAAACTTGAGTCAACAGGCAGAAGTCATGAAAGAGGAAACACAAAAATCTCTTAAAGAATTACAGGAAAACACAAACAAACAAATGATGGAACTGAGCAAAACCACCCCGGATCTAAAAACAGAAGTAGAAACAACTAAGAAATCACAAAGGGAGACAACTTTGGAGATAGAAAACCTTGAGAAGAAATCAGGGCCCATAGATGCAAATATAAACAACAGAATACAAGAGATGGAATAAAGAATCTCAGATGCTGAAGATACCATAGAAACCATTGACTCACCTATCAAAGAAAATGCAAAATGCAAAAAGCTTGTATCCCAGAACATCCAGGAAATCCAGGATACAATGAGAAGACCAAACCTAAGGATTATAGGTATAGATGAGAGTGAAGATTTACAACTGAAAGGGCCAGCAAATATCTTCAACAAAATTATGGAAGAAAACTTTCCTAACTTAAAGAGAGAGATGCCTATGAATATACAAGAAGCCTACAGAACTCCAAACAGACTGGACCTGAGCAGAAATACCTCCCGTCACATAATAATCAAAACCCCAAATGCACTTAAGAAAGAATATTAAAGGCAGTAAGAGAAAAAGGCCAAGTAACATATAAAGGAAGACCTATCAGAATCACACCAGACTTCTCACCAGAGACCATGAAAGCTAGAAGATCCTGGGCAGATCTCATGCAGACTCTAAGAGAACACAAATGTCAGCCAAGACTACTATACCCAGCAAAACTCTCATTCACCATAGATGGAGAAACCAAGATATTCCATGACAAAGCCAAATTTACACAATATCTTTCCACAAACCCAGCTCTGCAAAGAATAATAGGAGGAAAACTCCAATTCAAGGGGGGGAGAACTACACCCTGGAAAAAGCAAGATTCATCATCAAACCCAAAAGAAGATAACCACTCAAATATAAAAAGAACATCAAAAATGACAGGAAGTAATAATCACTATTCCTTAATATCTCTTAACATAAATGGTCTCAATTCCCCAATAAAAAGACATAGACTAACAGACTGGATAAGGAAACAGGACCCTACAATTTGCTGCATACAGGAGACACACCTCAGTGTCAAAGATAAAAACTACCTTAGAGTAAAAGGCTGGAAGACAATCTTACAAGCCAATGGTCACAGGAAACGAGCAGGAGTAGCCATTCTAATATCAGATAAAATTGACTTTCAACCTAAAATCATCAAAGAGACACAGAAGGACACTTCTTGCTGGTCAAAGGAAAAATCCACCAAGAAGAACTTTCAATTCTGAACATCTATGCGCCAAATGCAAGGGCACCCTTTATTCGTAAAAGAAACTTTACTAAAGCTCAAAGCACACATTGTACCTAACACAGTAATTGTGGGGGACTTCAACACTCCACTCTCCTCAATGGACCGATCGGGAAAACAGAAACTAAACAAACAGGGACACAGTAAAACTAATTGAAGCTTTGGACCCATTGGATTTGACTGATATTTATAGAACATTTCACCCTAAAGCAAAAGAATATACCTTTTTCTCAGCACCTCATGGTTCCTTCTCCAAAATCGACCATATAATTGGTCACAAGACAGACCTCAACAAATATAAGAAGATTGAACTTATCCCATGCCTCTTATCAGATCATTATGGAGTAAGAGTGGTTTTCAATAGCAACAAAAACAACAGAGAGCCCACATACACATGGAGGCTGAACAATACTCTACTCAATGACACCTCTGCCAAAGAAGAAATAAGGAAAGAAATCAGAGACTTTTTAGAATTTAATGAAAATGAAGGCACAACATACCCAAATCTTTGGGACAAAATGAAAGCAGTGCTAAGAAGAAAACTCATAGCCCTGAGTGCCTCCAAAAAGAAAATGGAGAGAGCATACACTAGCAGCTTAACGACACACCTGAAAGTCCTGGAACAAAAAGAAGCTAATTCACCCAGGAGGAGTAGAAGACAGGAAATCATCAAACTCAGGGCTCAAATCAATCAATTGGAAAAAAAAGAGAACCATACAAAGAATCAACGAATCCAGGTGCTGGTTCTTTGAGAAAATCAACAAGATAGATAAAGCCTTAGCCAGACTAACCAAAGGGCACAGAGAAAGTATCCAAATTAACAAACTCAGAAGTGAAAAGGGGGATATAACAACAGAAACTGAGGAAATCCAAAAAATCATCAGATGCTAATACAAGAGCCTATACTCAACACAACTGGAGAATCTGGAGGAAATGGACAATTTCCTTGACAGATACCAAATACCAAAATTAAATCAGGACCAAATACATCATCTAAACAGTCCCATAACGCCTAATGAATTATAAGGTGTAATAGAAAGTCTTCCAACCAAAAAAAGCACAGGACCAGATGGTTTCAGTGCAGAATTCTATCAGACCTTCAAAGAAGACTTAACACCAATACTCTTCAAACTATTCCACAAAATAGAAACAGAAGGAACACTACCCAATTCCTTCTATGAAGCCACAATTACGCTGATACCAAAACCACAGAAAGATCCAACAAAGAAAGAGAACTTCAGGCCAATTTCCCGTATGAACATCGATGCAAAAATACTCAATAAAATCCTTGCCAACCGAATCCAAGAACACATCAAAACGATCATCCACCATGATCAAGTAGGCTTTATCCCAGGAATTCAGGGTTGGTACAATATATGGAAATCCATCAATGCAATCCACTACATAAACAAACTCAAAGAAAAAAACACATGGTCATTTCATTGGATGCTGAAAAATCATTTGACAAAATTCAGCATCCTTTCATGCTTAAAGACTTGGAAAGAACAGGAATTCAAGGCCCATGCTTTAACATAGTAAAAGCAATATACAGCAAACCGGTAGCCAGCATCAAACTAAATGGAGAGAAACTTGAAGCAATCCCTCTAAAATCAGGGACTAGACAGGGATGCCCCCTTTCTCCTTATCTTTTCAATATTGTACTTGAGGTACTAGCTCAGGCAATTCGACAACATAAGGAGGTCAAAGGGATACAAATTGGAAAGGAAGAAGTCAAACTATCATTATTTGCAGATGACATGATAGTCTACCTAAGTGACCCAAAAAACTCCACTAGAGGACTCCTACAGTTGATAAACAACTTCAGCAAAGTGGCAGGTTATAAAATCAACTCAAGCAAATCAGTGGCCTTCCTATACTCAAAGGATAAGCAGGCTGAGAAAGAAATTAGGGAAATGACCCCCTTCACAATAGCTACAAACAGTATAAAGTATCTTGGGGTGACTCTTACCAAACATGTGAAAGATCTATATGACAAGAACTTCAAGACTCTGAAGAAGGAAATGGAAGAAGACCTCAAAAAAATGGGAAAACCTCCCATGCTCATGGATCGGTAGAATCAATATAGTTAAAATGGCCATTTTGCCAAAAACAATATACAGATTCAATGCAATACCCATCAAAATCCCAACTCAATTCTTCACAGAGTTAGAAAGAGCAATTATCAAATTCATCTGGAATAACAAAAAACCCAGGATAGCTAAAACTATTCTCAGCAACAAAAGAAAGTCTGGGGGAATCAGTATCCCTGACCTCAAGCAATGCTACAGAGCAATAGTGTTAAAAACTGTGTGGTATTGTCACAGTGACAGGCAGGAGGATCAATGGAACAGGATTGAAGATCCAGAAATGAACCCACACACCTATGGCCACTTGATCTTCGACAAAGGGGCCGAAAACATCCAATGGAAAAAAGATAGCCTTTTCAACAAATGGTGCTGGTTCAACTGGAGGTCAGCATGCAGAAGAATGCGAATTGATCCATCCCTGTCTCCTTGTACTAAGCTCAACTCCAAATGGATCAAGGACCTCCACATAAAGCCAGACACTATGAAGCTAATAGAAAAGAAACTGGGGAAGACCCTTGAGGACATCGGTACAGGGAGAAAGTTTCTGAACAGAACACCAATAACGTATGCTCTAAGATCAAAAATTGACAAATGGGACCTCATAAAATTACAAATTTCTGTACGGCAAAGGACACCATCAAAAGGACCAATCGGCAACCAACAAATTGGGAAAAGATCTTCACCAATCCTACATCTGATAGAGGGCTAATATCCAATATATATAAAGAACTCAAGAAGTTGGACTCCAGAAAACCAAACAACCCTATTAAAAAATGGGGTACAGAGTTAAACAAAGAATTCTCACCTGAAGAACTTTGGATGGCGGAGAAGCATCTTAAAAAATGCTCAACCTCATTAGTCATTAGGGAAATGCAAATCAAAACAACTCTGAGATTTCACCTTACACCAGTCAGAATGGCTAAGATTAAAAATTCAGGAGACAGCAGGTGTTGGTGAGGATGTGGAGAAAGAGGAACACTCCTCCACTGCTGGTGGGGTTGCAAATTGGTACAACCACTCTGAAAAGCAGTCTGGCGGTTCCTCTGAAAACTGGGCACCTCACTTCCAGAAGATCCTGCTATACCACTCCTGGGCATATACCCAGAGGATTCCCCACCATGTAATAAGGATACATGCTCTACTATGTTCATAGCAGCCCTATTTATAATTGCCAGATGCTGGAAAGAACCCAGGTATCCCTCAACAGAAGAGTGGATGCAAAAAAAATGTGGTATATCTACACAATGGAGTACTATTCAGCCATTAGAAACAATGAATTCACGAAATTCTTAGGCAAATGGATGGAGCTAGAGAACATCATACTAAGTGAGGTAACCCAGACTCAAAAGGTGAATCATGGTATGCACTCACTAATAAGTGGATATTAACCTAGAAAATTGGAATACCCAAAATATAATCCACACATCAAATAAGGTACAAGAAGAAAGGAGGAGTGGCCCCTTGTTCTGGAAAGACTCACTGAAGCAGTATTTGGCAAAACCAGAACGGGGAAATGGGAAGGGGTGGGTGGGAGGACAGGGGGAGAGAAGGGGGCTTATGGGACTTTCGGGGAGTTGGGGGCTAGAAAAGGGGAAATCATTTGAAATGTAAATAAAAAATATATCGTATAAAAAAAAAAGAAATGTTCAACATCATTAGTCATTAGGGAAATGCAAATCAAAACAACCTTGAGATTTCACCTCACACCAGTCAGAATGGCTAAGATTAAAAACTCAGGAGACAGCAGGTATTGTTGAGGATGTGGAGAAAGAGGAACACACCTCCATTGCTGTTGGGATTGCAAGCTGGTACAATCAGCCTGGAAATCAGTCTGCCAGTTCCTCAAAAAACTGGCCATGACACTTCCAGAGGACCCTGTTATACCCAGAGCATTCCCCAGCATGCAATAAGGACACATGTTCCACTATGTTCATAGCAGCCTTATTTATAATAGCCAGAAGCTGGAAAGAATCCAGATGTCCCTCAATGGAAGAATGGATACAGACAATGTGGTATATTTACACAATGGAATACTACTCAGCAATTAAAAACAATGAATTCATGAAATTCTTAGGTAAATGTTTGGAACTTAAAAATATCATCCTACGTGAGGTAACCCAACCACAAAAGAACACTCATGGTATGCACTCACTGATAAGTGGGTATTAGCCCAGAAGCTCAGAATACCCAGGACACAATTCACACATCAAATGATGCCCAAGAAGAAGGAAGAAGAAGAACCTGGTCCTGGAAAGGCTTGATGCAGCAATGTAGGGGATTACCAGGACAGAGAAGTGTGGGAGGGTGTTGATGGGAGTGGGAGGAGGGAACAGGGCTTATGGGACTTATGGGGAGGGGGAAACTAGGAAAGGGGAAATCATTTGGAATGTAAACAAAGAATATAGAAAATTAAAAAAAAGGAAAAGTAAAAAAAAAGTAATAATAATACTGCATAATAAAACAGTTAATACACTGTTTAAAAAAAAAGAAAGAAAGAAAGAAAGAAAATGGTCCTCACAGAAGGTTTGAATACTCGGGCAATAATTCATTTGGTAAGGATTAGAAGGTGTGGTCTTATTGGAAAAGGTGTGTCACTGGAGGTATATTTTGAGGTTTCAAAAGTCCATGTCACTCCAGTTCTCTCTCTCTCTCTCTCTCTCTCTCTCTCTCTCTCTCTCTCTCTCTCTCTCTCTCTCTCTCTCCTCTCTCCTCTCTCCTCTCTCTCTCCCTCTCTCTCTTTCTCTGCCTGTGGTTGTTTTCTCAGCATGTATGGTTCCAGGTACAACATATGTGCTGCCTGCCTGCTGCTATGTTCCCTGCCATGACGATCATGGACTAACACTAAAATTTTAAGCAAGCATAGACATTAACAAATATATATAAAATCTTTCTAGAACTAACAGATCTTACTTTGAAAAACTTAATTTTGTTGATTACACCTCCTGTAATAAGGTGTAATATGACTGTGACCTGTCCTATTCACCAGGAGGCTTCTAGTCTATCTGGGTGAAAGAGACTTGTCATTTTTTCAGAACAAAACCCAGCCAGGATCATAGCCAATCAAAAGCAAAAGGTCTTAGTCTACCAAGGGTCTTATAAAAAGGCATGATTTCTGTGAAATTTGTGCTGTTAGGTAATATCTTTTTTTAAATGCACAAAGAATTGAGCTGCAGGCATGGATGAAGACACTCTGTACTAGAGGTTTGTCATGATGACTGTAGTGGCTTCTGTTCTTATGCTAATTATGTTACATAAAAAAGCCTGATTGCAGTGTCCCTTACATAGGATTAAAGGAAGCCTGTCCCAGTTGTTTTTTGACTGGTCAATAAAGTTACCGATGGCCAATGGCTAGACAAGGAGACAGAAGACTTTTAGGATTCCCAAGAAGGGACTGAGGAAGGAGGAAGAGGGGATTCAGACTTGACAGAGTGGGAGATAGACTACACCAGAAAGGTAAAGGAGAGAGAGAGAGACAGTAGTCATGTAGGTACGGGGGAAAGTGGCCCAAGAAGGGCTGCCCAGCAGGGTACAGGGCAGCAAAGGTAAAATGCAGATTTGGTAAGTGTTAACTCAGGAATATCAGACTGGAGTGTGTGGTAGCCACATGGATTTAGGGAATGGCCCAGTCATTGAGCTTCTTAGGGAATATTAAAAATAAGGCTCTCTCTCTCTCTCTCTCTCTCTCTCTCTCTCTCTCTCTCTCTCTCTCTCTCTCTCTCTCTCTGTGTGTGTGTGTGTGTGTGTGTGTGTTTCATACATGAATCCAAAACATTTAGATGGGTGGCAAAAACCTATTTGGGAGTTTAGAGCAGATTAACTATCTACCTCTCTGGATGGTGCTCAATGTGTTAGGATTCCACTCACTTTTAAACTTTCATTAGAGATTACAGAGTAGAAGACACATGCTGTGCTATGAGATTAGGAGATAAGGAGAATTGGTTTCTCAGCCAAACCAAGATGAGCCAAGTGGTTCCTCCCCAAGCCTTACAGGTTCAGAACTAGAACAAAAGGTGTGCCAGCTGCCAAGGATTTACCCCAGGCCCTTCTTGAAAGCCCGTGGCTGCCTCAGAAAATTTGAAACTCAGAGGCGCTGGGAGCCACTGCTGTGCAAATAGACAGGATCCTTGAAAGGGAGACAGAGGCAGACAGTAGAGCCTGCTCTCCTCCAACAAGCAGATAATCAAAGGATAGCGATGAATGAAATTTGATTTAATTGTTTTTAAGGATAAAAGGGAGTATAATGGCAATGGTTTAACTATTTTTAAGTATACACAGAATAAAGAAATGCAAGCCTTGGCTCTCAAAAGTAGGAAGCAAAGGCATGGATATAGAATAAAATGAGTGAGAAAAACGCATTAAAAGAAATTTGAAAAAGTCTATGCCAGGGCAGCACTCGGGATCTTTCTGATGTATTCTATATAGGATTTCTGGAATTTCTTAGCCTGGTATGACAAACTAATAGCCTAAAATAGGTTCATATAGAAATATAGAAGGGAACTTAATTAAAGGTAAATACATAGGAAAAGATGTCAGTTCAAGTTATGTAATGAGAAAGAGATATTAATCTCCATAGAAGTGATAATTTAAGTATACATAGATAAATAAATTGAGGCTTTTGATCTTATATTGTAGGTCAAGAGAAGGAGACAGGGGAAATAACTTTATCTCAGACAAATAGTAGAAACTTAGGCACTGATCCCATGTAAGATCAGGGCAGGAGATAGTTAAGAAACACTGCCTCAACTGATATTTGTTTGGGTTGCTTTCATTGCTTTGAATTGTTTTAATTATGAAATGCATGTGGTTATGATGTTTAAAAAATGTCCTCTGGAAGAGAGATCAAGCTACTAAATTGACTCATTCTATACCATTGATGATTTCAGGCTACTGGACCAAAGACAAGCTATTGTGAGACAAGGGCTCTGTATTTGTGTTATAGGAAAGAAGAAAAGGCTTTGGACCACTTCCAGAGTGATATAGACTAGATATGACAGGAGAAGACTGTACAGAGCCATATTGGGGCAGTCATGCACATGGTCAGAGTTTGACTTTGGTCAAGGTTAACTTCTCCCAGATAGCCAGGATCCTTCTCCACCTAGGGTGGAGTGCTCGAAGTAAAGGTTAAGTTCATTGTTCCTCCAGGTCTAGGAATTCCTGAATTAAGCAGGTGACCCACCCAGCTGCTGGAGCAGTCAAGACGAGGACCTCCAAGAGAAGCTAGACAACTTCCACCGGAACTCAGCCTGGAATCTGGGGGGAAGGGTTTGCCCAAACTGTTAAAAGGTCTGGCGTCATTAAAGTTTCTGGCTTTGATCAGTGAATATTGTCTTAGCCATACTTCTTTTCGCCCCTCTTCCCTATTTATTCCTCAGCTTCTGTTCCAGAAACCCACTTCGTAATAGCTGCAGTCAGCTATGGAACCCTACATATTGGCGCCCAACGTGGGGCAACCTGGTACGGGAGAATTTCCTGAGGTAACCCTATCGAGCGAAGCTTCACAATAAAGGTGATAAGGAATGGTATCCGCACGGTAAGCAACATAGAGGTCAAAAACTAGCGCTAGTGGAAAATTTTTTTCTATTGTTGTGAGTGCAGAGGGATACGGGTTTTTCAAGCAAACTGTGTTGACCCGGCACAGTGGCTGCTTGGTTTGAAAAGATAGGGAAATATGGGGAAGGAATTTGGTAGGCATTTGCCCAAAGCTCGTAAGAGCTGATTTAGGCGAAAAAAGAAAGGGGTTTTAAAAAATAGGCATATGTCCACAGCCTCTAAGAGCTGTTTAAAGAGGAAAATGGATACAATTGCTTAACAAGCACACTTAACTTTCTGTGTATCTTTCCGTGTTTGTCCCGGTGCACCGACTGTTTGTCTATGTGTATGTTTATGTCCTCTCTGTGTTTTTGTGTGAATGACTGTTTCATGTTAAAAAGAAAAATTGGTAAGGATTTCATCTGCTGGTAACCTCTTGAGCCAGCCACAGTTTGTGTGGGGATTGATTTAAAGCCACGCCGCAGCAGCGCAGCTCACTCACCCAAGAGGCAAGCGTGGCTGGGGAAAAAGCCGCTCTTAAAAGCCCAGAAGCCTCAAGATTTGGGAAAATTTTGGTTTGGCTTGTAAAATTCATGTAGTCGCTTTATACTTGTTTCTAATTGGTTTTAATGGTATAAGGCTTTACATTTCTTGACTAAAGAGTTATAAATTAATTGGTTATTATGTAAAAGGTATAGTGTTATTAAGAAAAGGTTACTTTAAAACTGGTGATTCAGTGTTGGAGCCATCTTAACTAGCTACACGTGGCCTAACACAACTCATGCTTTGTTCTTGTTTATAATTAGATTTAAAGGTATATTTTGCATGTCTTGACTATAGAGTATTGGCTTAAGTCACTGGACATGATTTAAAAGGTATAATGTTATTAACAAAAGTTAGGTTAAAGCTGGTAGTTTAGGGTAGTCGCCATTTTTAAACAACACGTGGCATGACGCAATCCAGGAAATACAGGCCTTTAAGATGCTCCTAAATTGACATGGTGTTTCATGTGAATCTTGGCCTAGAGATTGGACTTAATGAAGGTTAAGATTTAAAATAATGTCTCTTTAATAAGTTACACTGTCATACACTTGAACATAAGAACTGGCAGACAAACCTTGTGCTGTAAATATGTGTTTGCCATTGATTTTAAAGAAAATAGATTGCTTAAAATTGGGATTTGCTTCCAAAATTGCAATTGTGCTCTAATATTACAAGAAAACATTGAGTTACAATAAAAATCAGTGTGTCATTGGCTGCAGTTTTCAGTTTACAGGCTCATAATTGTTAACATTTTGTAATTAAGATAATTTTGAGAGTGATACAGCTATGGGTTTTAGAGGCCCATTGCCACTTTTCCACAAGTTTATAGGCTACAATGGTAGGAGCAAAATTTAACCCTCCAAGATTAAAAAGGAGATCTCAGTGGAAATGTATTTGATATCAAGTAGGTTCCTTTGACCATGGAATTACAGGTTTCTTTTGTTTAATCCTCAAAACATCCTTACAGGTTTGGGTCTGGTCTTAGATAAAAGGCTCAGATCTAGTCCTTGCCAAGGACTAAAGGTGGATCCTAGGACAGAAAAAAAATGTTTTGTCTCTGTTTCAATACTAGAAGTTAGGATCTTAATATTCAGTGTATAATGTTCATAGAATGTTTGTTACAGGCCCTTGCTCCTAACTATGGACGTTTAGAATTTTTAGGTAAATGGCTTTCAAAAGTTGTTAAGATATATTAATTGGCTTTATCTTATATTTACCTCATTTTAAGCTTGCCACAGAAGGTCTTAAACCTCTGTTTTCAAGGTAGGAAACGTAAGTTTCTCCCTGCTTCAACACAGATACCTGAATTGGGTGCTATAGCAGCTATTTTTAAGATGTTAAAAGTCAAGCTTTTAATAATAGTAGATATATATATAGCTCATGGTTTATAATTGCTTAAAATTGGTCCATTTTTAATACTGCTAATTCTTAATATTTACAGTTTATGCAAATGTGATTCAAATTTCTAAGAACAAAGGATATGTTCTCTAAATCACTGTCCTTTAGGTATTTGAAATAATTTTATATTTTGTGCACATCAAATTATAAAGATTTGTTCTTGATGTCCTCAATTTCTACCTCTACCACGTAATGATGTTAATCCTAGAAGACTTAGTTATTACAGATAAATGATACTCATATTTCTAATTTAGAAGATTAAAAAATATGTGCATGTGACTAATGATTCATTTTTAGGCTGTCTAGTTGCAACTGCTCTAACAGAAAAAGCAACTAAAAATGCTATGTTTATTTTATATAATTACATAGTTATTGCCTGTGTTATGGGTTATACTTTGTGTTCCAACTTAAATTAATAAAACAATATCTTCTTAGAAGAGAGAAGAGAGGGGAAATCGTGTCCCTGTGCATATCATTTATATTATGCTTGCATGTTTTTAAGAAAATTTTAAAATTTGGATGCCAAGAAACTCCTTGCTAAATGTATATGACATCTTGTAATTAGGCATATTGATGTCTAGGTGAAATGAAAGAATTCACTTATTGACATATGCCATGATCCTGATTTAATATTGGGGGAGAAGGCATGTCCCCTATGTTTTTTCCACAGAATGCTGCAGAAGATATGCTGACTGTGTGCTTGCTGAATGCCCAGACCATGGTAACATAAGAGCTATATTGGGTATATGTTCTTGACTTACCTCAATTGTCAAATGTCCCAGGTTAGATAAATTGCCCAGCTTCAAGCTTTTAGACTTTGTGGGACAGAACATAGAGACTGTTAAGCTAGCTTAGGAAAAATTAATCTAAAGAAGAGTTAAAATGACTCTTCTCCTTACTGTGTTCAGCTGACTCAACCATAGACTGGTCTAGAAATAATTCCAATATTGAAGATTCTAGTTTTGAAGATGGCTAACAATCTTCAGCCAGCTGTGTTAATTTAACATATAGTCTCCACTTTTCCTGAGAAGTAACAGCATATCTCTTGATACACAAGGCTACCTCTCCCACCTCAGAGGCCAAGCTTTGGGTCCTTTAAGTTGTTAATTTGCAACTGAATTGGATACTTCAGGGACAAGTTAATCCTATTCCACCTTTAACTCTTGACCTTGTTTGTTATGCAGACTGGCTATCTCCACCCAGGCTCACCTGGATGGAGAGATTGCATGTCTGTTAAAGACACTTGCAGACCCCCCTGGCTTCAAAACTTACACAAGTGGATCTCCAAAGAGGGAGCCACATAGAACTCAGATCTATGTGTGTTTGTTTAAGAACAAACATGGGTACCAGTGAGACATGCGAGGCAAAGCACCGCATGGGGAGGTGAATTTCTGCTTCTGAGTCCCCAGGAAGTACACCTAATTGCATAGGGGTTAACGTCGGGAGGCTGTCCTTAAAATAATAAAGGAGCCTATTACCCCTCCTCTGAAAAAGACGCTATACAATATTTAAGAGGAATTACGGTCAATGCTTCCCCTCCTGGTTAAGGCCCGCCTTCTTATGAAGGATATTTATCCACTTGTTTTCTACCTACTCATTTTCAAATTAATAAAAAAAGGAGGAAATGTACAGAGCCATATTGGGGCAGTCATGCACATGGTCAGAGTTTGACTTTGGTCAAGGTTAACTTCTCCCAGATAGCCAGGATCCTTCTCCACCTAGGGTGGAGTGCTCGAAGTAAAGGTTAAGTTCATTGTTCCTCCAGGTCTAGGAATTCCTGAATTAAGCAGGTGACCCACCCAGCTGCTGGAGCAGTCAAGACGAGGACCTCCAAGAGAAGCTAGACAACTTCCACCGGAACTCAGCCTGGAATCTGGGGGGAAGGGTTTGCCCAAACTGTTAAAAGGTCTGGCGCCATTAAAGTTTCTGGCTTTGATCAGTGAATATTGTCTTAGCCATACTTCTTTTCGCCCCTCTTCCCTATTTATTCCTCAGCTTCTGTTCCAGAAACCCACTTCGTAATAGCTACAGGCAGCTATGGAACCCTACAGAAGACCCCCTGAAGTACTTGGCTATAGAAAATAAAAATTCGAAGACATCAAACAGAACAGGTAACTTAATTTTCTTGATTCCTACACATGGGAACATGTGACCTCCTCCTGCCCACTGTTCTAAAAGAATAGCAGCCAGCAACCTGATCCACCCACCTCACTGAAGAAGAAGAAGAAGAACCGGTTTCCATCCTTCAGGGGAGAGGATGGGCCTGCCTTTGTATCTTGGGAGAGAGGGATTAAAGATGGAGACTTGAACCAGAAGCCGTGTGTTTTTGTTTCTCTCCATGTGTTTTCTCTTGCCCTCGTTCCTATACCCATCTATCCTCCCAGAGAACCAGCTGTTAAAATGTATGAGTTGGACTCTATAGGAACACCCCTGTAAGTGGCTTAGACATAAAAATATCTCCAACCAAAATTTCAGCTAAAATTAGACAATAAATCTTGTTAGTTGAAGAATCCTTAAAATTCATTGTGCCATCCTTCATATGGCATGAATGAAGATTTATTACAACTGGTTATTGACCAAATTAACTCACAAAAGGATATATGTCTTCATCTGCTCTAACAAGGAACAAAAAAATTCATCCTTAGCTGATCTGTGCATCTTGCATAATCCGTGCAAATATCTTAATAGTACTAAAAACTTGGTGGTAAGATTCAAAAGTCCCACCCTCCTGAATACCACTTCACTTCTGTTCCTTCCTTTCCTTCCTCCCCGACCCCAATTCCTCCACAGGAATGTCGAAAGGCCTGACCAGCACAGGTAGGACCAACCCTGCTGCTCAGAGGAACCTTTCCAGATTTCTGCCTCTGGCTGGGAACCAGAGGTGGCACAGGAAGATAGGTAATCTCCCACGAGTATAGAAAGGCCTGAGAGTGCAGAGCTGATCCTGGGACATAGATCACCTGCCACCATTTGCACCAGGGATCCAGGAAACTCCACAGCCCTCTGTACATAGCCTGTGAGGAGAGAGTGATCTATTAGCAACACTTTCACTTCTGAGTGCAGAGGTGAGATCTCCACCTTCTCCCTGGAGGGGAACATACACAAATACCACCACAAGAGAGCAGGTCTCCCAGGAGTGCCTACATACCTGTGTGCACAGAGAGAACAGGAATCCCAGGAGTACAGATGCAGAGGTTGGCAGGACAGATAAGCCACAGTCAGAGACAGCAAGACCAGATAACACCAGAGATAGCCAGATGGCAAAAGGAAAACACAAGAATATCACCAACAGAAACCAAGGCAACATGGCACCAGTTCTCCCACAATGGCAAGTCCTGGATACCTCAACACACCAGAAAAGAAAGATCTAGACCTAAAATTACATCTCATGATGCTGATAGAGGACTTCAAGAAGGACATAAATAAACCCCTGAAAGAAATACAGGAGAACATGGGTAACAGGAAGAAGCCCTAAAAGAGGAAACACAGAAATCCCTTAAAGAAATACAGGAGATCATGAGTCAACAGGCAGAAGCCCTTAAAGAAGAAACATAAAAATCCCTTAAAGAATTAGAGGAAAACACAAACAATCAAGTGAAAGAACTGAATAAAACCATGCAGGATCTAAAAGTGGAAGTAGAAACAATAAAGAAACTACAAAGTGAGCCATCTCTGGAGATAGAAAACCTTGGAAAGAAATCAGGAGTCATAGATGCAAGTATCAAAAACAGAATACAAGAGATAGAAGAAAGAACCTCAGTTGCTTAAGATACCATAGAAAACATTGACTCAACAGTTAAAGAAAATGCAAAATGCATAAAGCTGGTAACACAAAACATCCAGGAACTCCAGGACACAATGAGAAGACCAAACCTAAGGATTATAGGTATAGAGGAGAATGAGGATTTACATCTTAAAGTCCCAGTAAATGTCTTCAACAAAATTGTAGAAGAAAACTTCCCTAACCTAGAGAAAAAGATGCCCATGAACATACAAGAAGCCTTCAGAATTCCAAACAGACTGGACAAGAACAGAAAGTTCTTCCAGCACATAATAATCAAAACACCAAATGCACTAAACAAAGAAAGAATATTAAAAGCAGTAAGGGAAAATGGACAAGTAACTTATAAAGGCAGACCTATCAGGATCACACAAAACTTCTCACCAGAGAGGATGAAAGCTAGAAGATCCTGGGCAGACCTCATACAGACCTTAAGAGAACACAAATGTCAGCCCAGGCTACTAAATGCAGCAAAACTCTCAATCATCATTGATGGAGAAACCTAGATATTCCATGATAAAACCAAATTTACACAATATCTGTCCACAAATCCAGCCCTACAAAGGACAACTGATAGAAAATGCCAACACAGGAGGGAAACTACACCCTAGAAAAAGCCAGAAAGTAATCTTCTTCCAACAAACCCAAAAGAAGATATCCACATAAGCATATAAATAACATCAAAAATAACAGGAAGTAATAATCACTATTCCTTAATATCTCTTAACAACAATGGACTCAACTCCCCAATAAAAAGATATAGACTAACAAAATATTTCTCCTGTAAATCTTCAATTTTATCAGAAAATGTTTCTAATTCTCCCTTTAATTAATTTGGTAATATTTTTTATTTCTACCATTTTATATGCATTATTTTTCATGATAATCTTAAATTTTAATGTCTTTCTATATACTTCCTCTATTTTATCAGAAATGTTTTCGATGTAAATCTTTGATTTTATCACAAATGTTTCTAATTCCACCTTTAATTAATTTAGAAAGAGTTTTTATATCTACCATTTTATATGTAAAAATTTCCATGAAATAGTTTCATATAATTTATCTATATATTTCTTGAATTTTATCAGAAATATTTTCCATGTAAATCTTCAATTTTATCTGAAAATATTTATAATTCCACCTTTAATCAAGTTAGAATTATCTTTATGCCTATCATTTTATCTGTATAATTTCCATGATATTCTTTAATTTTAACATGTTTTTCTATATATTTCTTCAATTTTATCAGAAATATTTTCCAGGTAAATCTTCAAGTTTATCAGAAAATGTTTACAATTCCACTTTCAATCAACTTAGGAATACTTTTATGCCTACCATTATTATATCTATATAAAATGTTCCATAATAATCTTCAATTCTAACATGTTTTTCTACATTTTTCAATTTTAACGTGTTTATCTGAAATATTTTCCATGTAAATCTTTAATTTTATCATAAAGTGTTTTTACTTCCCTTTTCAATAAATAAATAAAATAAATAAATAAATATGGTACAAGAAAGAAAAGAAAGAAAGAAAACATAGAGAGAACAGTCAAAGGAAATGCAAAAAGCAAAAAGCTCCTAACCCAAAACATCCAGGAAATCCAGGACACAATGAGAAGACCAAACCTAAGGATTATAGGTATAGAAGAGAGTGAAGATTTACAATATAAAGGGCCAGTAAATATCTTCAACAAAATTATAGAAGAAAACTTCTCTAATCTAAAGAAAGAGATGTCCATGAACATACAAGAAGCTACAGAACTCCAAACAGACTGAACCAGAACAGAAATTCCTCCCATCACATAATAATCAAAACCAAATGCACTAAACAAAGAAAGAATATTAAAAGCAGTAAGGGGAGAAGGTCAAGTAACATATAAAGGCAGACATATCAGAATTACACCAGACTTCTCACCAGAGATCATGAAAGCTAGAAGATCCTGAGCAGATGTCATAAAGACCCTAAAGAACATAAATGACAGCCAGACTACCAGACCCAGCAAAACAGTCAACTGCCATAGACGGAGAAAACAAGATATTCCATGACAAAACCAAATTTATACAATATCTTTCCACAAATCCATCTCTACAAAGGACAATGGGTGTAAAATACCAACACAAAGAGAAATACTACACCCTAGAAAAAACAATAAAGTAATCTTCTTTCAACAAACCCAAAAGAAGATAGCCACACAAACAGAATTTCACCTTTAACAACAAAGTAGCAATCACTTTTCCTTAATATCTCTTAACATCAATGGACTCAATTCCCCAATAAAAAGACATAGACTAACAGAAGCTGGAAAGAATCCAGATGTCCCTCAATGGAGGAATGGATACAGAAAGTGTGGTACATGTACACAAAGGAGTATTACTCCGCTATTAAAAACAATGAATTCATGAAATTCTTAGGCAAATGGATGGAGCTAGAAAAAAGTCATCCTAAGTGAGGTAAGCCAATCACAAAATCATACACATGGTATTCACTCACTGATAAGTGGATATTAGTCCAGAAGCTCGGAATACCCAAGATACAACTCACAGACCACATGAAGCTCAAGAAGAAAGAAAACTGAAGTGTGACTACTTTGATCCTTCTTAGAAGGTGAATTAAAATATCCATGGCTCACAGACAACCAATAGAATGAGCATAAGGTCCCCAATGGAAAAGCTAAGGACCCAAGGAGCTAAAGAGATTTGTAGCCCTGCAGGAGGAACAATAATATGTACCAACCCTCAGAGCTCCCGGAACTAAACCACCAACCAAAGAGTACACACGGAGGGACCTATGACTCCAGCTACATATGTAGGAGAAGATGACCATTTCAGACATCAATGAGAGGAGAGACCATTGGTGCTGTGAAGGCTCGATTCCCCAGAATAGGGGAATGCAAGTCAGGAAATTGGAGGGAGGGGTTAGCAGGGGAAGGGGGGGATAGAGGATTTTCAGAGGAGTAACATGCAAAGGGGAATACCATTTGAAATGTAAATAAAGCAAATATCTAGTAAAAACAAAAAAAAAATAAAAGTGAGAACATCATTTAGAGGGAAACTTATTATGATTCAGATATAACCGTGAGAATGTGGCCCACAGAATCACCTAAGCAGGGCTCATAGGGGCTCATATATAGTAAACACACAGAGAATTTGCATGGGACCACACTATGTCCTCTGCATAAATGTTATAGTTGTTTAGCCTGATGCTCTTGTAGGACTGCTAACAGTGGGAGCCAGGATGTCTCTGACTCTTTTGCCTGCTCTTTGGACCCTTTTTCTCCTTCTGGACTGCCTCAACCAGTCTTGATATAAGTAAGGATTTGTGCCTAGTTTTTTGTAACTTGTTATGCTGTATTTGTTGATATTCCTAGGAGGTCTGCTCTTTTCTAAAGGGAAACAAAAGAGTGGTGTATAAAAGAAGTAGGGAGGGGTAACAGAAGAATTGAAAGAGGAAAACTGGTCAGGATGTAATGTAAGAGAGAAATACAAAAAAATAATAATAATAATCAGAAGTAAATGAATCTTAGCCAGACTTAGGATGTAACCAAAGTTCCCAAGTCTCAGGAAGTTCCTGAAACTTACAAGAGTCATAAGTTCTCAACTCCCAGGTTACATAAACAGTAACAGTTTCAGGGAACTTCAGGTTGGATCATTTATACATATGTAAGCAACCTCTTACCCATGATTCTGTAAGTACCGCCTTGAAAGGCACTGGCTCACGAAGCTAGACTTGGGTAGAATCATTGCTTTAGTCTCTCATTAGTGCCATAACTGAAGTAAATAGTTGTTCTTTCACAACTCCCTAGTAAAAGTCAATACCATCACATTTATTGACTTCTCAGCTTGGTACTTCGTAACAATGTGCTGCAAATAAAAAGGTTTGGTAAAAATTTGGTCATTAGCATGAGTATAAAAATGCTCATTTTCAGAAATAATTGTTGATAAAACTAGTAATTGGTGTTTATTTTCTTATCAGACATTAGGGTATTTGGTCAATGAAGCAAACATAGGCAGTCCCCTAAGGACCAGGGAATTGAATATATTTATCTTGGATTTGTGTCATTACATCCTTATGTTCCACAGATGATAACTTGCACAGAGGCTGAGCAAGCTCAAAGAATACCCAGAATCCTGCAGGAATGCACAAAATTACTGCAATCTTCATCTCTGTATTCATTCACAATATGAATTGATTTCTGGTCCGGGATACAACATCATAACAGACCATTATACATCAAGCTCCACTAATGGTCTCGTCTCTGGACACAACTTTTAAAAGGAGTGGGTTCTCTGGTTGAAGAAGTCCTTGTTTTCTTAATTTCAAAGGGATCTGCAGCAATTAAGCAAGAACAAGAAGCAATCAATGAAGTGACGACAACAAATTGCAAAGAAGAGATGCACAAATGCCCAAAGTGCTTTTACAAGTGCACAAAACTACTTTAACTTCCAGAGCCCTTCCTTAGGTTCTATCTCCCTGTTTGGCAGACAGGGTTTCTCACTGGCCTGGAACTCAGAAACTATACTAGGCTGGCTGCTGAGTGAGCCCCAGGAATCTACTGATCTCTGCCTTTCCAGTGCTGGGAGCTGGGAATACAAATGTATACCAAAACACCTAGTTGGTATTAAGTGGCCTGGTAGCTGGGTTTATTGGTTGGTAGGTCGATTGGGTGGGTTGGTTTGTTGCTTGCTTTCATGCTTTCATGCTTTCATGCTTGCTTGAGTACTTGAGTGCTTGAGTGCTTGCTTGCTGGCTGGCTGGCTGACTGGCTGGCTGGCTGGCTTGCTTTGGTTTACATGGGTTATGGTGATTAAACTCAAGTCCATGTGCTTTCAAGACAAGAACCTTACTGACTGACCTGTCCCCTAAAGCCCCTTAGTTTAGACAATTTTTTCCATTAACTTATTTATTCATTCATTTTACATCCCAATAGCAGCCCACCTCTTCTAGCCCCCACTTCACAGAGTCCCTCCTCCTGTCTCCCCTCTTCTTCTCCTCTGAGAGGGTGGGGGGTGTCCCTGGGTACAAGTTTAGACAATTTTTATACTTAGGTCTTTTAAAGCAAAATTTGCAACTCTAAATCTGAAATACTTAAACTCTCCAATAGGTGTTGCAAAAATCCTAAAATCAAAATGCTTTTCTGCTAACCAATATTCCAGTTTATAAAGCACAACTCCCATAAAAACATAACTTACTGAAAATTAACACTGACCTGAGTTTCCTTGCAGGATTGGAAGGAGAAGTCCTGTAGGACTCTGACAAGAGCAAGTTTCATGTTCATGAGAACAAACCTCATGCCAATGCAGTTCCTGGGTCCATTCCCAAAGGGCAGGTATGCGTAAGGGTTGATGCTGTCCTGATTATTCTTGCTGAACCTGGTCCCACAGGAGTAGATAAAAGCACATTAATAAAGCACCAATGAAGTATAAAACCCACAACAGCCATTTGTTTGATATCCCTTAGATACCCACAAGCAGTAGTAGACAAGACGTTTGCATGGACTGGTTGTGAAAATTCTGGTGTGACTTTTTGCAGTTTCTTGCTTGGACACAATGCAATGTGGTCATTTTCCCCTCCCATATTAACTTCTCATATACCCTCACTAAAATTCTCTTCTTCCAAACTTGTCCCTCACCCACTTTCATGTCTATTTTGTACAAGTCTTTCACAGGTGGCCACAGATTTTGTGTGTTCATGATGGTGATGGCCACATTCTAACTAGAAGACACTGTTAGCACACCACCCCGATTCTTTCGCTCCCACAGTTTTTCCCTCCTTTCATCCATAATGTTCCCTGGACCTATGAGTGATATGCCATAGGAATTATACATTACAAGTCACAGAATAAGGTCAGAGGATTTGGTGCCAATACTGGAGATGTTTTCCTTTCTCTTCTCTGTTATTCTCTTTTCTACTTTCTTCCATTTATTCTTTCCCATGATGCCTACCTTCCCTTTCTTCCCACTTCTCTTCATCTCCCATTCTGTTCCAACTTCCCAGCTTCCCTTCCTCCACCTTTCTTTTTCCTCCCTATCTTCCTTCTTTCTTTCTTTCTCATCAGTTTCCTTTCTTCCTTCTCCTCTCCTTTTTTTTCTTGCTCTTCCCTTCATTCTTAACTGGATAATTTAAGTTAGGTACTTTACAAAGATACACAATGCTACTCTAAAATAAGATAATCATTAATTTGTATCTCTGTGTGTTCCTTTGGGTATAAAAATCTAAGTGGGGGGCTGGAGAGATGGCTCAGCGGGTAAGAGCACTGACTGCTCTTCCAGAGGTCCTGACTTCAAATCCCAGCAACCACATGGTGGCTCACAGCCACCCACAATGAGATCTGATGCCCTCTTCTGGTGTATCTGAAGACAGCTACAGTGTACTTACATATAATAAATAAATAAATCTTAAAAAAAATGGTGGATGCTTTGCCATAGAGCTGTGGCCTCCCACCTCTTTAAAAAAAATCTAAGGGGACAAAAAATTTTATTCAAATTAGATACATGTAAATGATACTTAAGAGGAAAACACTGCTTTGTGGAAAAGTGGCAATTGCAAAGTAATTATGTATTTGTTTTTCTTTTTCTTTTCTTTTTTTAAATTTTTTATTTATTTTATTTACAGTCCAGATTTTAACCCCCTTCCTGGTCCACCCTCTGATTGTGCCACATCATATACCTCGTCCCCCATCTCCATGAGGATGTCTCCACTTCCCATCCCCACCCCACCATACCTCTTCAGCCCCTGGAGTCTCCAGTCTCTTAAGGTTAGGTGCATCTTCTTTGACTGAGTCCTCAAAAATTCTGATGTGTAGAGTATTGTAGTTTCACAAATGTAATGAGGGTTATGGGTGTATGTGTATGTGAATAAACACAATGTATGGGTGAATGGTTGCTGGTCACATAGAATTCCCTTAAAAGTGCCCTGAGTACTGATTTGTTACTTTGTCAAACATTCTCTGTTGTTGAAATTTTTCAACATAATGATTTATGAGTGTTTGGAGTAGTCCCTTATGTACAGTAAACACTTATTATTTTATTTCATTATTAAATGAATATAACAGAAGTACAGTCAATCATGTGTATCACAAAAAAATATAAGAAGTGGAATGGACAAAACTGGAAGAAACACAGAAGCCACCTGGTCTAAAAGGCAGAAGAACTAATGAGTCCTAGTTAACTTCTTCAGCGAGTACTATATATACAGTCTTAATGGTGTACAAATTGTACATCATAGCCAACAGCATAAGGTACCAGAAATCAGGAAGTGTACAATTAGATGCAATGACTGCCTAGATACTGAGCCTTTAGGCTTGCCAGCCTTGCCCTAAAAATTTCATTCTTCATTTTGTTTGCCAATAAAATGATTAGACTGTAAAACTGTGTCTGAATCTTGATCTTGACTCCACTTTTCCAGAAGTTTCCCACTTGAACTATCTTCAAAGAAAGAGACTTCTAGACAGCAAGAGACATGGCTTTGGAAAAGTCAGATAGGATAAGATAGCTGTCAAGGACAACAGCAGAGGCAGGAGTGGAAGGGCCCATGGTCTCAACTGTCCTTGACAGGGCTGCTCAAACCAGGCTTTTAGGTGATACCATTACAGTCACGCTGGAGGACCTAGGAGGCAGTCTAGCCAAAAAGAAAATGTAAATGCTTTCTAAAGATAATAGAAACAGCTGAAAGAAGAGAAAGTTAAATCTAGGAATGAAAAGTCTAACACATAAAACAAGATAGTGCTGAGAAAACTATGATGGAAGCTACTCATGTCTTAAAAGTTGGAAAAGATAAATGGATGGAGAGACAGATGATAACCAGAAACACAGACTGGTTGTTATTGCTACTTATGTGTCTTCAACATCAGGATTCAACACATCAAGACTGGCCTAGTCTGGGTCTGGGTAGTTTCTTTTTCCCAAGTCCTTGTACCTTTCAGGGCAGAATTCATCAGGCTCTGGCCAGTAATTCGGGTCTTTATGAAGAGCAAAGGTTGGTATCATCACCACAGTCCCTTTGTGAATGAACACCCCATTGATTTTAATATCTTTTTTACAGACTCTCTCAATTCTTCCAGCAATTGGATATAATCTGAGAGTTTCATTCACCACCATGTCTAGATACTCCATCTGTAGCAGGGTATCATAGGTGGCAGGTGCCTGCAAAGAGAGACAGAGATTTTCATAAATTAAGGAAGCTAACTTTCACCTGTGGAGAACTAAGTTATTGCACTACCCTAGAAAAACTCACATTGATAAAGGACCTTAGCATTTACAAAGATTTTTAATAACTGACATACTTTAATGTGCTTGATGCATCTTTGCATCAAGGATGCAAAATGGAGGATAATTATGAAATACTAAAAGACTTTGTGACAATCCCAAACTCAGGATCTGAAATTATCATTATATGCTATGTTTTTTTTTATTTTGAAGAACTATGACTAACATGTCATGATAATTAGAGTTACAAAAATTTAACATACATGGTTACAATTCTACAGACAGTACAATTCCACATATGTACTTGAAAGTATTAGAAACAACATAGGAAGAGAACAAATACCTATTGTATTTATTTGAAATTATCCTATATGGCCATTCTTTTGATTGTATATAAGGTTTGGAAGCATTGATATGATAAAATGCTAAATGATCTGAGGAGATAATAGTCTCTCCTGTATTAAAGGTGACAAAAAATACAAGCCATTGCTATCACAGTGCTCAATTTCAACCTTGGTAAAAGTCAACCCACTCACTGGTCCAGCCTGCTGGTTGTTCATTCAGGGCTTGCCGATGATCTCTGAAGAAAGTGATAAACCAGATAGACCACCCCATAAACCAGATAACCTCCCAGCCCACAGTTGTGGCAGAACTATAAAGACCAATGTGTAAAACTTGTAACAATTACTATATTAGATTTTTGGGCAGACCATAAGATAGTATGACTCAGGAGTCACCTATGAGTTGAGAGAGATGTATATGGCAGTACTAAATCAATCTGCCTAGCTCAGTTCAGCCAAGGCCAGTCACACTCAGGCAACAAACAGTACAGTAATGACATCAACAGAGCTTACTATCCAGACACTTGACTAACCAATGCTCACATTTCCAGATCACTATGATTTTGTGGATGTTTCTTGATAGTTTTGTGACAGACAAGCTATCCCAGCATTTCTCTACAATGTTATTTTCATAAAAAGCATCATCTAATGGCTGCTTCTCATTCTTTACTCTTTTTAAAAACCTTCTTAAATAAAGATGGTGAAGGACTCAATGCTTGAAATTTTTGTTGAAAATTTCTCCCTGCATGGGTTAAGTGGTCATACATTCCAATGCTTCTTCTCTTCTCTTCCTTCCTCCCTAGATCCCCTCCCCTCACCTTATTGGGAAGAGCTGCATCAATTTCATCCTGTAGTTTCTTCTGTACATCAGGGTGAATGGCCAGCAAATACAAAACAAAGGAAAGAGCACTGCTAGTTGTCTCATAGCCAGCAAAAATAAAGATAACTGACTGCGCCACAATCTCCACATCGGATAATGCTAATGGGAAAGAGAACTCATTTTAATTAAGTTTATTTATTGTGTGTGTGTGTGTGTGTGTGTGTGTGTGAGAGAGAGAGAGAGAGAGAGAGAGAGAGAGAGAGAGAGAGAGAGAGAGAAAGAGAGAGAGAGTGAGAGAGAGTGCTATAGCACTCTTGTAGGAGTAAGATTTGGGTCCCAGAGTTTGAACTCAGGTCTGTGACTTGGCAGCAAGTGCCTCTTTCTTATGAGTATAGTTTACCAATATCACTGGCCCACTCGATACATTTTAGGTAAAGGAGATCAGTACTTTAAAAAATCATTATTTTGATGAAAACAACCCAACTAGTATCGCAAATTCCTAAAAAGATCGTGAAAAAGCAATTCAGAGTCACTGCAGAGGGCTTCATTCTCACACTGGTCTGACAAGGGATTAAAGTGGGAAAGTCATTTTTGTTGAGCTTCCCTAAGGTCTACACTCCTCTTGACCATTTCTGCATTCTGACATCCTCAATATCTCCCCAGATGAGAAATCTCAGTAGGAAGCATTACTGTGTAATGTATACAGTTTCTCCAGTGTACCCCATAGATAACTAGAAATATACCTTGTTTTGTTCAATTTTAATTTTGGCTGTTTGTAAAAATTGAAATCATAACTGCTCAATTACTAACAGGCTGGTAACAATTTTTTTAACATTCAGTCTACTCCATTTTAAGATTTTTGTTGTTTTACTTTACTTAAATGTGTGTGCACTCATATGTGCACTCATACACATAGAGTACATGTGTAGGATCCAAACATGGATATGCAGTCACACATGAACATAAACTCAGAACAGGATTTGGGTGTCTTCCTTCATCATTCTCTGTGCCATTATTTTGGGATATGGATTCTTACTGAACTAAAATCTCATTATTTCAGCTAGTTGGGCTGTCCATTGAGCTCTGGGTCCTTCTGTCTCCATTCTCCAATTTTGTGGCTATATAGGCACATGTAGCCATGACCTCAAGCTAAGTTTTAGACAGAATAATTTAATTTTTATTAAGAGAAAATACTATCATCCACCATCTTCACTCCTGGACAGACAAGACAGGCAACACCAGGTACACAGAGATATCCTGAGTTTAACATCGCTCGGGACACAGCCTGCCAGGCTTCTGCCTGCACCCAAGGCCTGGGCAGCTCTGCAGGCCATCTGTGTACCAGCCCTGTCCTGGGCCATTTGCCTGAAGAATGATGGGCAATTGGAAAGGGTCCCCCCAGCATCCATGATCTTTGCTCCCTGACGGACCAGACAGGCAACACCAGGAACACAGAGACAACCCGAGTATAACATTGCTTGGGGCAAGGCACACCAGGGCTCCAATGGCACCCAAGAGTAGGACAGCCCATCAGCAATCTGTGTCAGGGGAAACCCAGTCATCCAGTGGTGCTGAAATAGCCTTACAGGCTCACAGGAGATTCAAGCACCAGCCAGTGACAACTGGACCAGCTAATGCCAGAGATAACCAGATGGCAAAAGGCAAATGTAGAAACGTTATTAGCAGAAATCAAGGCAATAAGGCAGCATCTGAATCCAATTCTCTGACAACAGCAAGTCCTGGATACCCCAGCACACCAGAAAAACATGATATGTTAGCACATATCATGATGCTATTAGAGGATTACAAGAAGGACATAAATAAATCTCTTAAAGAAATACAGGAGAACATGAATAAGGTAGAAGCCCTTACAAAGGAAACACAAAAATTACTTAAAGAAATTCAGGAGAATATGAATCAACAGATAGAAGCCAATAAAGAAGAAACACAAAAATCGATTAAAGAAATGCAGGAGACACTGTGAAAAGGACAAAACAGCAACTAAAAGATTGAGAAAGGATCTTCACCAACCCTAAATCCGACAGAGGGCTAATATGCAATATATACAAAGAACTCAAGAAGTTAGACTCCAGAGAACAAAATAACCCTATTAAAAAAATGGGTACAGAGCTAAACAAAGAATTTTCACCGGAATAACTTCAGATGGTTGAGAAACACCTTAAGAAATGTTCAACATCATTAATCATTAGGGAAATACAAATCAAAACAACACTAAGATTTCACCTCACACCAGTCAGAATGGCTAAGGTTAAAACTCAGGAGACAGCGGGGGTTGGCGAGTATGTGGAGAAAAAGGAACACTCCTCCACTACTGGTGGGATTGCAAGATGATACAACCACTTTGGAAATCAGTCTGGCGGTTCCTCAGAAAACTGGACATGACACTTCCGGAGGACCCTGCTATTCCTCTCCTGGGCATATACCCAGAGGATTCCCCAGCATGCAATAAGGACACATGCTCCACTATGTTCATAGCAGCCTTATTTATAATAGCCAGGAGCTGGAAAGAACCCAGATTCCCTCGATGGAGGAATGGCTACAGAAAATGTGGTATATTTACACAATGGAATACTACTCAGCAATTAAAAATAATGAATTCATGAAATTCTTAGGCAAATGGTTGGAACTGGAAAATATCATCCTAGGTGAGGTAACCCAATCACAAAAGAATACACATGAAATGCAATCACTGATAAGTGGATATTAATTAGCCCAGAAGCTCTGGATTCTCAAGACACAATTAGCATATCAAATGATACTCAAGAAGAGGGAAAGAGAGAGTCCTGGTTCTGAAAAGAATTGATCCAGCATTGTAGGGCAGTACCAGGACAGGGAAATGAAAAGGGGTGATTGGAAAATGGGCAGAGGGAAGAAGGCTTATGAGACTGATGGGGAGGGGGAAACCGCGAAAGGGGAAATCATTCAGAATGTAAACAAAGAATATAGAAAATAAAAAAAAAGAAATGCAGGGGAACTTGGGTCAACAGGCAGAAGTCATGAAAGAGGAAACAAAAATCACTTAAAGAAATACAGGAAAACACAAACAAGTGAAGGAACTGAGCAAAAACATCCAGGATCTAAAAACAGAAGCAAAAACAACTAAGAAATCACAAAGGGAGACAACTTTGGAGATAGAAAACCTTGGGAAGAAATCAGGGGCCATAGATGCAAATATCAACAACAGAACACAAAAGATAGAAGAAAGAATATCAGATGCCAAAGATACCATAGAAACCATGGACTTAACAGTCAAAGAAAATGCAAAATGCAAAAAGCTTATAACCCAAAATATCCAGGAAATCCAGGACATAGTGAGAAGACCAAAACCTAAGGATTATAGGTATAAATGAGAGTGAAGATTTACAACTTAAAGGGCCAGCAAATATCTCCAACAAAATTATGGAAGAAAACTCCTCTACCCTAAAGAGAGAGATGCCCATGAATATACAAGAAGTCTACAGAACTCCAAACAGACTGGACCAGAACAGAAATACCTACCATCATAATAATAATCAAAACCCCAAATGTACTAAACAAAGAAAGAATATTAAAGGCAGAAAGAGAAAAAGCCAAGTAACATATAAAGGAAGACCTATCAGAATTACACCAGACTTCTCACCAGAGACCATGAAAGCTAGAAGATCCTTAGATCTCATACAGATTCTAAGAGAACACACATGTCAGCCAAGACTACTATACCCAGCAAAACTCTCAATCACCATAGATGGAGAAAACAAGATATTCCATGACAATATCTTTCCACAAACCCAGCCCTACAAAGGATAATAGAAGGAAAACACCAATACAAGGAGGGAAACTACACCCTGGAAAAGGCAAGATAGTAACCTTCTTTCATCAAATCCAAAAGAAGATAACCACTCAAATGTAAAAATAACATCAAAAATGACAGGAAGTAATAATCACTATTCCTTAATATCTCTTAACATCAATGGACTCAATTCCCCAATAAAAAGACATAGACTACCAGACTGGATACATAAACATGACCCTACATTTTGCTGCATTCAAGAAACACACCTCAATGTCAAAGACAAACACTACCTCAGAGTAAAAAGCTGGAAGACAATTTTACAAGCAAATGGTCTTAAGAAACAAGCCAGAGTAGCCATTCTAATATCAGATAAAATTGACTTTCAACCTAAAGTCATCAAAAGAGACACGGAAGGACACTTCTTACAAGTCAAAGGAAAAATCCACCAAAAAGAACTCTCAATTCTGAACATCTATGCTCCAAATACAAGGGTACCCTCATTTGTAAAAGAAACTTTAGTAAAGCTCAAAGCACACATTGTACCTAACACAAAAATTGTGGGTGACTTCAACACTCCACTCTCCTCAATGGACCGATTAGGAAAACAGAAACTAAACAGGGACACAGTGAAACTAATTGAAACTTTGGACCAATTGGATTTAACAGATATATAGAGAGAACATTTCATCCTAAAGCAAAAGAATATCCCTTTTCTCAGCACCTCATGGTACGTTCTCCAAAATTGACCATATAATTAACTGGTCACAAGACAGACCTCAACAGATATAAGAAGATTGAACTAATTCCATGCCTTCTATCAGATCACTATGGAGTAAGAGTGGTCTTCAATAGCAACAAAACAACAGAAAGCCCACATACACATGGAAGCTGAACAATACTCTCCTCAATGATATCTTGGTCAAGGAAGAAATAAAGAAAGAAATCAAAAACTTTTTAGAATTTAATAAAAATTAAGGCACAGCATACCCAAATTTATGGGACACAATGAAAGCAGTGCTAAGAGGAAAAGTCATAGCCCTGAGTGTCTCCAAAAAGAAACTAGAGAGAGCACACACTAGCAGCTCATCAGAACACCTGAACGCCCTGGAACAAAAAGAAGCTAATTCATCCAAGAGGAGTAGAAGACAAGAAATCATCAAACTCAGGGCTGAAATCAATCAAGTAGAAACAAAGAGAACCATACAAAGAATCAACAAAACCAAGAGCTAGTTCTTTGGGAAAATCAACAAGATAGATAAACCCTTAGCCAGACTAACCAGAGAGCACAGAGACAGTATTCAAATTAACAAAATTAGAAATGAAAAGGGAGATATAACAACAGAAACTGTGGAAATTCAAAAAATCATCAGATCCTACTACAAAAGCCTATACTCAACACAACTGGAAAATGTGGAGGAAATGGACAATTTCCTAGACAGATACCAAATACCAAAATTAAATCAGGATCAAATAGATCATCTAAACAGCACCACAACCCCTAAAGAAATAAAAGTGGTCATTGAAAGTCTTCCAAGCAAAAAACACACAGGACCAGATGGTTTTAATACAGAATTCTATCAGATATTCAAAGAAGACCTAACACCAATACTCTTCAAACTATTCCACAAAAATAGAAACAGAAGGAACACTACCCAACTCTTTCTATGAAGCCACAATTACGCTGATACCAAAACCACACAAAGATCCAACAAAGAAAGAGAATTTCAGACCAATTTCCCTTATGATTATTGATGCAAAAATACTCAATAAAATTCTTGCCAACCGAATCCAAGAACACATCAAAATGATCATTCACCATGATCAAGTAGGCTTCATCCCAGGGATGCAGGGATGGTTCAATATATGGAAATCCATCAATGCAATCCACTACATAAACAAACTCAAAGAAAAAACCACATCCTTTCATACTAAAAGTCTTGGAAAGAACAGGAAAGCAAGGCCCATACCTAAACATAGTAAAAGCAATATACAGCAAACCAGTAGCCAACATCAAACTAAATGGAGAGAAACTTGAAGCAATCCCACTAAAATCAGGGAATTCATGAAATTCTTACGCAAATGGTTGGAACTGGAAAATATCATCCTAAGTGAGGTAACTCATTCACAAACGAACACACATGGAATGCAGTCACTGATACTAGCCCCAAAGCTCTGAATACCCAAGACACAACTCACATATCAAATCAATCTCAAGCAGAAGGAAGGAGAGGGCCCTGGTCCTGGAAAGGCTTGATGCAGCATTGTAGGGGATTACCAGGACAGAGAAGTGGTAGGGGGTTGATGGGGAACAGGCTGAGGGAAGAGGACTTATGGAACTTATGGCAAGGGGGGAACTGGGAAAGGGAAAATCATTTGGAATGTAAACAAAGAATATAGAAAATAAAAATAAATAAGAAATAAAAAAGAGAGAAAATACTATCATCCATTTTACTTAGATGAAGAAGATTTTCCAGGGTGAGGGAAATAGTTCAATGAGTAAAAGGATTTTCTTTGTAAACATGGGGACTTTAGTTTTAATCCCCAGCACCCACATAAAAACCTTGAAATGTTTTGAATGAGTATGCAATAGAAAAGCTTGAGAATACAGAACATGAGCATATCCATGAACTATACCTGTCCTAACGAACCTGAGGCGATAGGACTCACAGTATGGTGTATAGACCAGTAACAACAACTAGAAGGTTCTTGGCAGTATCAAAAGTTCCACACATCTCCCTGGTCAGTATGTGAACTTTCAGGAGCTGTGGTATTTATATGTATAATCTTTTGGATAAACAAGAAACGCCAGTCTTTAAAATGTGCAATTCAGAAATCAGGAGAGCTGCAAAGAAAAAGGACTGGCCATGGAGTATTGAGTGATGGGCTGGAGAAATGGCTCAGCCTATTAGGAGAGCAGGCCATTCTTGAAAATGGACTGACTTCAGTTGTGGGCAGCTCAAACTGCCTATAACCCCAGCCCCAGGGGATCTGATACCCTCCTCTGACCTCCCAGGTACCTAAACCCATGCAGTCTCACAGAGAGGCAGACATACACTCATATAAATTAGAAAATAATTCTTATAGCTAAAGGGTAA